>NC_136261.1:99346430-99386430 GCF_964187855.1 Myxine glutinosa
ACCCTCGAGGCCCTATTGCCGGTCGGTGAGACGCGAGGCTGTGTTTGCCGGGTTTTCGCCTCGACCCCAAAGCGTGGATCGGAGCGCGCGCTTGGAGCCGGACCTCGACGCCTACCATCTGCCTGGACCCTCCTATGCCGTCCCAAACCATCCCTGCCTTTCCATCCTTTTGTGTACGTGAGCTTGTTCTGTGTGTCTTGTCCCTGGGAATAAGTTAAGCTTGTATAGTTAAGCTAGAAATTGCACTGTGTCCTTCTGGTCCATCCCTCTTTCTGTCTTTATTTTCGTATCCTTCCTTTTCCTTGGTTATTTTGGTCCTGTAAATAGTAGGAATAAATAGTAGCATTTTCAAACCCTTTTTGCCTTCGTCTTCCTCTTCTTCACATCCATGTCGTCTTTGTGATTTCCCTCATTGGACACCTGTGGCACGATTTTGGCCAACGTTTAAGGAATCGGGTCTAGTCATTGTTAACGGTTCGGGCCGCGGGTGCCATCCGCTCGGCAAATTACCATCTTATCCACGGTCGCGAACGAAGCTGCTCACCGGCCTTTCCGGAGGTCGCGGTGCAGCTTCAGGGACCACGTCGGTCAGTAACAGACGAGGGGCTTAATCCCCCCTCGATAACGGGAACCATAGGCCGACGTTGGGTTCCGCAACAATATATATATATATATATATATATACACTAGCTTGGCTCGGCTCGCTATGGTCGCCTCACCACGCGTCATTACAGAGGAACGGGCTTATTTTAGCTGAGGATAATGACTGCACCTGAGTTGCTGTGTTGTCATGATTTACACCAATCATAATACAACCAATTATTTTGCACAAATATATTAGTAGTGTTTGTGATATTACATTTTAATAAGCAATTTTGGTTGAAGATTTTGGTTGGAAAAAAAAAAAGGAATTAAAAAACACCCCTCAGCACATACATAGGGGAGGAGTAGGTGCAGACTGGAAGTTTGGGCCGATTACACCTCACCACCACATAATGTAAAGCACCTCATCACCACATAATTTAAAACACCTCACCCCCACCTAATTTAAAACAACTCACCCCCATGTAATATAAAATACCTCACCCCCACCTAATATAAAAGACTTCACCCCCACCTAATTTAAAACACCTCACCCCCACCTAATTTAAAACACCTCACCACCAAACACCTCACCCCACCTAATTTAAAACAACTCACCCCCATGTAATATAAAATACCTCACCCCCACCTAATATAAAAGACTTCACCCCCACCTAATTTAAAACACCTCACCCCCACCTAATTTAAAACAACTCACCCCCATGTAATATAAAATACCTCACCCCCACCTAATATAAAAGACTTCACCCCCACCTAATTTAAAACACCTCACCACCAAGTAATTTAAAACACCTCACCACCACGTAATTCAAAACACCTCACCACCACTTAATTCAAAACACCTCACCACCAAGTAATTTAAAACACCTCACCACCAAGTAATTCAAAACACCTCACCACCACGTAATTTAAAACACCTCACCACCAACTAATTCAAAACACCTCTCCACCAACTAATTCAAAACTCCTCACCACCACATAATTAAAAACACCTCACCACCAAGTAATTCAAAACACCTCACCACCACGTAATTCAAAACAACTCACCACCACATAATTCAAAACATCTCACCACCACGTGGTTAAAAACACCTCACCACCACATAATTCAAAATACCTCACCACCACGTGATTCAAAACCAACACCATGTTATTGAAAACACTTCACAACCACGGAAACAAAAGTTTCAGGGAGTAGTTCAGTGACATCACAGACACTGCCCAGATATGTCTATATCTATCTATAATTCCAGTAATCTCTGTGTGTGTGTGTGTCTGTGTGTTTGTCTGTGTGTTTGTCTGTGACCGCTGTTTCTCGACAACCACGGGTCCGATATACTTGAAACTTGCCAGGTATATTGCTGGGGACCCGAGGATGTGCCTTTTCAAGGTTTGAAATTAATCGGACAAGTGGTTCCCAAGGTATGGTCACCGTACTCGCAAGCCGTTCGCTTTGGCTTTGCGAATGGACCAAACCATTTCATGTAAATAGAGGGGGGGGGGGGTTCTACCGTACTCGCAAGCCGTTCGCTTTGGCTTTGCGAATGGACCAAACCATTTCATGTAAATAGAGGGGGGGGGTTCTGTGGTCGTTATTGCCACGTGGTTTCAAAGTTTTTTTTTGTTGTTGTTGTTTGCACGCATGTTTTTTTGCACCCACGTACGGGCACGCCCTAGTATAGATAAATGACGGAACCTGAGTTGCTGTTTTGTCATGGTTTACACCAATCATGCATGCCCCTCAAACATCATGTCATCATGCCATGTTTTGTCATGGTTTTGTCATGGAAACTGAGTTGCTGTTTTGTCATGGTTTACACCAATCATAATTGGAAACAATTATTTTTTGCACAAATGTATTTGTAATATACCTGATATTCCATTTCATAAACAATTGAAGTTGAAAAAAAATTATTAAAAAGAAAAAAGAAAAAATTGAAAATTATTCTAAAAAATACCCTTAGGACATAGAAACGGTAGGAATTCTGGTAGGAATTTGGTAGGAAAGTTTGGTAGGAATTCACTAAAGTTTGAGGGAGTAGTTCAGTGACAACACAGGACAGACA
The DNA here is from genome assembly GCF_964187855.1 of Myxine glutinosa. NCBI lineage: Eukaryota > Metazoa > Chordata > Myxini > Myxiniformes > Myxinidae > Myxine > Myxine glutinosa. The sequence continues at coordinate 99,349,100 of NC_136261.1, forward strand.
CTGCACAGATATATACAGTCATGTGAAAAAGTAAGTACACCCCATGTAAAGTTTTGACTTTTTCAACATATTTCAACATACAGCTATTTGATCTTCATTTCAACAATATTGATAGATAAAGGTGATATAATATAACAAATATCATGAAACATTTACATTTTGTAGTCCATTGTATAATTTTAATAAACATAAATACAAATTTCGCATGTGGAAAAAGTAAGTACACCCTTGGCTCGAATAGGTGGTATTGCCCCCTTTGGCAGAAACAACCTCAAGTAGGCGTTTCATATAACTGTCTACCAGTCTCTGACATCGACCAGGAGAAATTTTTGCCCACTCCTCCATGCAGAATTCTTTCAGCTGTGCGATGTTTGAGGGGTTTCTTGCATGCACAGCTCGTTTCAAATCCCCCCACAACATCTCAATGGGATTTAGATCTGGGCTTTGACTTGGCCATACCAGAATCCTCCATTTCTTTCTTTTCAGCCATTCCTTGGTGGATTTACTAGTATGTTTAGGGTCATTGTCATGTTGCAAGGTCCACCTTTGGTTGAGCTTCAACTTTCCGACAGATGGCCTCACATTATCCTCAAGCACCCTCTGGTACAATGAAGAATTCAGTGGATTCTATGATGGTGAGCTGCCCAGACCCTGATGCAGCAAAGCTGCCCCAAACCATAATATTTCCACCACCATGCTTTACAGTTGGTATCAGGTTCTTGTGGTCAAATGCTGTCTTTGGTTTTCGCCAAACATGTCTTCTGGTACTGTGGCCAAATAGCTCTACCGTTGACTCATCTGTCCAGAGCACATTGTTCCAGAAGCGCTGGTCTTTGCCTCGGTGTTCATTGGCAAACTTTAGTCTTGCCCTGATGTTCTTTCTGGACAGCAAAGGTTTCCTCCTGGCACACCTCCCATGAAGATCAAATTTGTGCAGCCTCTTTCTAATGGTAGACTCGTGCACTTTGACATCAACAGTGGCAAGATCTACCTGTAGGTTCCCGTGATGACATTCTGGGGTTTTTGGAGACTTCTTTCAGCATCTTGTGGTCTGCTCTCGGGCTGAACTTTCTGGGGCGGCCTGGCCTGAACAAGTTGGCAGTTGTTTGGAATCTTCTCCACTTGTAGATGATCTTCCAGACAGTCGAATGATTGATTTCAAAGTGTTTGGAGATCTTTTTAAATCCCTTCCCAGACTCGTAGGCATCTATAACCTTCTTTATGAAGACCTCAGAGAGCTCTTTTGATCTAGGCATGGTGACGCCACACACTTCATCAACAAAGAGCAAACCAAACTAAATGTCTGAGGTTTAAATAAGACAGGTTCCTCCAAGATCCTCTCTAACGATGTTCTAATCATTTGCACCTGAGCTGATGCACCTGATTCTAATTTTAGGTATTTGAAGTAGCGATAAATGTAGGGGTGTACTTACTTTTTCCACATGCGAAATTTGCATTTATGTTTATTTAAATTATACAATGGACTACAAAATGTAAATGTTTCATGATATTTGTTATATTATATCACCTTTATCTATCAATATTGTTGAAATGAAGTTCAAATAGCTGTATGTTGAAATATATTGAAAAAGTCAAAACTTTACATTGGGTGTTCTTACTTTTTCACGTGACTATTTTTTTTAAATGATGGAATTCATGGCTTTACTTGAGGAAGAGTTTTATGAATGTCACTTGCATATCCCACAACTCTATCAGTAGAATAAGCTGGTGGTGCTTTGTCAGGCTAAGGTGATCATTGTTTAACTGTGATTTCTGCACACACCCGTGTTGTTTAGCATCATGTACCCCACAACCCAACACTCTTACCTGTAAGTTTCTGCGTTTTCTCCCCTCACTTGTTACATCCACCTGTTGCTCCGCTCTTCGTATTTGTGCCTTTTTGTCCTCTGTCACCTCACTCGTCCATCAACCTGTATTTTGTACATAAAAGAACAAGTGTCAAGATAGTGGGATGCCTCATGTATGTATTTACCAGTCCCGTACGAATCAGATGCCCAAAGTGAGATAGTGGTTGATTTGACTCCATTTGAGTATGAATTAAAGAAAAAATTTGGGTAACGATTTTTTCGGTGCCCATAAGGGCGTGTTAGGGTCCAAAATCCAAGATGGCTGCCATCGCTCATGGAAAATACAGACAATGGCATATCTTTGGAACTACTTGACCAATTTCAATGATTTTGGAGTCCATTTTAGGGTTTTCAAATATGCCTGATCATTTGGAAATGGTGTCAAGCTGATTGGAGGTCAAGGTCATGCCGTTAGAATCAAGGTCAAGGTCATTTTTTACCTCTCTGTGCCGAAATATGCATATCTCTGGAGTTAATTGGTCAAATCGCATGATGTGAGAATCTATTGTAGAGTTTTCAAACATGCCTGATCACTTTGAACAGGTTTCAAGTCAATTTGAGGTCAAGGTCATGCAGTAGGGTCAATGTCAAGCTAATGTTTTACATCTCTATGCAGAAATATGCATATCGCCCAAAATAAATTGCATCATAATTTATTTCTGTTTAGCCCTTTTCATACTGTCAATTTTTCTTGAATTTGTTCATCAAATGTTGGGCTGGTTTCAATTATTATTATTATTAATCCCCATTATATTATCTATTTCAGCTTCCTGATTCCTTCAAATCAAGTCAAAGTTATCCTGCTCCAAACGATCAAGAATATATGCAGAAATCAAACATGTCTGAAACTACTGCAACACCACATGTGTGTGTGGTGTGTAAGAGTGACTCTGGAAACCTTGTGGCTGACCCTGACATTGAAAATATATGTGATATATTGCGCTATGCAAAAAGCCTGGCTGACCTCGGGGAAGTTAGTTTGAGACCTCGAGCAGATTTTCTTTCTAGTCTACCCCAATGTTACGTGCTCCTCCGAACCCCCAGTCACGGTGTACCTCCGAGCCCCGAGAGGAGTCACGGCAGAAAAATGTGTTATTCTGTATGTCCAAGATCAATGGTGAAGCCACACCAATTGTTACCAACAAACAAATATTGTATTAAGATCACACAAGAATAACAGTACAACAATAATAGTAATCAAAAGTACAATCAATATATATCCTATAATGGTACCATCAGGTTCGTACAATATAACTCACTGTGCTCCAAGTGAGCGAAAAGAAGAACATTCCCCAATGTCTCTATTCCGGCATCAAGCCAAAGTTGAGTCCGGCTTCAAGCCAAAGTCGATCCGCTCCAGCGATCGTCAGAACGATGTCTAATCGAGATCAGAATCCCGTTCGGATGACAGTCACAGTCACGCGGCCAAAGCTGCGCAAAGGTGCCCTCAAGGCGACTGGGAAATCCAAAGATGCCTTCCAGGCGACTGGGAAATCACACCCTCGGGTATGGACGTTTTACGGCTCCAAATCGGCGAACTGCAGATTTACCTTCAAAATCCACTACACACACACACACACACACACACACACACACACACACACACACACACACACACACACACACACACACACACACACACACACACACACACACACACACACACGATAAACGTCTGAATGCGGTGAAAACGGCTGAAGCGAAGCAAAGACCTTGAGCAATGCGCAAAGCGTGCGAGTCAAATGGCCGACGGCCCCGTTCTCGAGGCGTAACGGCCCGATGATGATTCTCCTCGGACTCAACTGCCAAAACCTGAAACGCAGGTTGATCTGTCACAGCGATAACAACTCTGTCGGAGGAATCACTTTCCCGGGAAACCCAAAGTTCACTAGCGACTCTCGTTCGACAACGTTTGCTCAGGACCTTGAAGCAACTTGGCTAATTGTCCGACGACTCGCTCCGCCTTCTCTCTCTCCTCCAACTCTTCTTCGTCGTCCGGTTCCGGTTTCATTTTAAACATTAACTTTTTTACCTTTTGAAAATAGCAATATCTATTTCCCTTAAACGACAACAATAATAGTACATGGAATCAAAATTGTTTACAGTGGATGAAAACCACAACAACGGAAGTGACAAATCCATAACACTTCCCCCCCTCAAGGAAGAAAGTTCGAACATAGTGAAAACTTTCTTTGCAGGCAAAAACTCTTTTAACAAACAAAAGTAAAACTCACACCCAAATAATCAATTCCCATGAGCAATGATAATAATTAATATTTCCCAAAATAAAGCAACAAAACTTCCAAACAACCTACAGAAATTTCCAAAGTTAGTTCACTTTGGACAAAGCATCAGCAACGACATTGTCCCTGCCCTTTACATGCTCAATTTCCAAGTTGAACTCCTGCAAAGCCAAACTCCATCTCATCAACCTCTGGTTTTTATTTTTCATTTTTTGAATGAAGGTTGAGGGGTTGTGATCAAAGATCCCAAGCAAAGCAAATCTATAGCACTTTTTGAAGGAGGCCGAGCTGAGAGCCAGGTTTCATGGTGGTTGGGTGGTGAGGCCTGGAAGTATTCCCTGCATGGACGCATTTAGGAACGTGGAGTTCACGGGTTAATCCGTGTAGGAATCTTGGCTCGGCTGCTCCAGAGCCCTCAGTGCTTCCAACTCTTCTCTTGATCATAAAAGTCATAATCACAGTTATAGAGTTGGGTGCTGTAGTCACGTGAGTTGCGGTCCCCATCTCAGCTACCACAGTAATAGTCATCCCGTCGAGAGTTGCCAAAACTGCGCTGCTGCTGCTGGGAGCCTCTGTAGTAATCACGACTGCGGCCGCCATCAAAACTACTACCCCCACCCCGGGAGCCATAGCCACCCCTGAAACTACCTCCACGTTTTCCTCCTCTGTAGCCCCCTCGACGCCCATGGCCTGCCTTCTCCACTGTTATGGTCCGACCACCTTGCCATTCAAATCCTTTTCTGCATCTTTGGCATCCTTTGTGTTTTCAAATGTGACAAAGCCAAACCCTCTCGACTTTTGCGTCTCCCTGTCTTTTATCAGCAACACTTCCAAGAGTGGTCCATATTTGCCAAAGATAGAGTCCAGAACTTCTTCACTTGTGTCAAAGTTCAGTCCACCTACAAAGAGCTTGCCGACATTGCCTCCATCCATGACTTGTGTGTGCTGACACTTAGTTTCAGGGTACTTGACAAGTGCTGTGCAAAGCGTGACGTCAGTACCTTCTCCTTCTCTTCAGAGCGCTTCCTACCCATAGCACGAGTCGCGGCACAGGATGGAAAGATACCCGGAATCTCCTGCTCTAACTGTGCGGTGTTATTTTCAATACTAGGCTTTTCAACAAACATCGGATTACCAGAAACTCGACCACCGGCCAAATCATTCCCGATAACAAAAGAGATTCCCTCTACATGAAGAGTGGCTTGTAAACCTATGGTGACCGGTCCTGACACCAAATCAGACTTCAAATGGATGACATGAAGTGGAGCTATAACATAGCCACCAACCCCCTGTAAAAGAACACCAACACCAGTTGCCGTCTTCTCTGACAATGGCAAAATGCCTTCAAGCATCAAAGATTGATGTGCTCCTGTGTCCATCAATTAGTCCAGGACCTGACTAACATATGTATGCAAATAATTTAGGAGAGGATAACTCAACTGTTATAGGCTAATATCACGCCCAGGAACAATCTGGGATGTGTGCCAAAATCTCTATCCAGGGCGAAAAGCCCAAAAATGACCACGCCCTTTTAAAAATGACCACGCCCTTTTTCATAGGAAGTGCTATTTCTGACATAGCTCTATCTTCTATAACGTTGGAGCTACAGATTTTCTGAGGTGCTTAAAATGTTCAGAATGGCCATGTTTAGGAGGTCATATATTTCCAAATGGGTTTTCTACGAGAAAATGACTAAAAAGCGTTAGGTCAACTTATTACCATACAACTACCTACATACTGGAATTGCCATATCATCGTAAAGAAAGCGAGCATTTGATTATTGTAAAGAAATTGTATTTTCAATCATACTATTATCAATGGAATGTTAACTTAAAATGAAAAAAAAAAAAAAAAAACTTATTACTTTAGTAGGCAGCAGTACCGAGAGAGCTTAATGTTTCAAAGATCAGCAGGGAATTTGCCCAACAGCCAACAATACAACTTTGAACACCACAATAGTACTGTTTATGTGTCACATAAACCAGGGTCGGGAACAGGAACATGAAGAGTAACACAACAGAGTCCAGTTATGAGGATGATGAGCAGTGTTCATTCAGTGATAGGGTTTTTACAACAATCACCTCCTTTGCATTTGCAGTACTTGCAACACTTAAAATCAGCTACCCTGCATGGACACCCATTCTTACGAGCACACTTGCCACACCTACAGGGATCTGGCAGGCCTTCGGGTTTTGAGATCACAATCTCAGGGACTAATAAACTGCCCCTTCTTACAAAACCATAAGACTCGGCATTCATAATCAAGGTGGCGTCTCTAAATGGGGCTTGGACCCACAGTTGCTGTTGGTAATAGCCTCTTTGGATATGTTTTCTTGCATTAGTTGACGTGCAAGCGGTTCTCTCAAAGTCCATCTTGAGGGCATTGCTATCCAATGCAGCGACACGCAGGTCGTCAAATATCTCCAGGTCTGTTGATGGTTTGAGACACTTGACCAAGAATGTCTCCGCCATCTATATTGTGCTTTCTGTTAGCTGTGGGCAGTCGAAATTCAGGATCAGAGAGGAATTTCCTAATTTGCAGACAGCGTTCAGGGCTGCAAGTTTAGTTGATATCTTGCTGGTTGTATCGCACCCAGTCAGCGCATGGAGTGCTGGGAGACACTTTGTGAGCTCGTCTCCCAGCGCTGTGCAGATATCATGGAGTGGTAATATTGATCTTTTCACTCCTGTGTTGCGGACGAGCCAGAGCTCTTGGAGGCCAATATCTCTCCAATTGACTGTGATGTGGTATAACAGGCACACAAAGACATCTGTGTCACCTGATGACAGCGTCAAGGATGTAGGTCCTGACCAGTGACTTAGTCCTGGTCCTGACCTGACCAGTGTCCTGCACATGAAACATCATCCTGTCATCAGCTTCCTCGTGTGTGCAGTTGAGCCGAGGGAATGGAGAAGCACACCCAGCTGACACCAACCATGACTGTGGTGATATACCAAGGTATAGCGGTTTGGTGCCTTGATAATTGGTGGTGAGCCACTCAACATAGAATGCCTGGAAAGCAGTTTTGCTGATGGAAGACGACCAAAAGTTCTCTAATACCACTGGAACATTTTGGTTCGGTGATATCACATCAAGGACCACCATTTCTGTTGACTTTCCTCTTCTCCCCCTCTCTCCTTTCTTGATGCTGTCCTCTCTGTAAGCGTCGAAAACGATGTGGATCTCATCACAGCTGTGCCCAGCTTTGGTGACCATAGATGTCAAGGCAATAGCAAAGTCATGGAATGTCTTGACGGGTGGATCAAGCTTCTTTAAGGGGACTTTTTTCACCATGGCCATGAAGTCGATAACTATGGCATGGGTTTGTGGGGAGGTTTCTGGCCCTTTTTTATCTATTAGTGGGCACAACTTCAGCAGCTCAGTCCCAAGTTGTGATTTGGCACTCTTCCTCAAGTAACCATATTTGTCAACCAAGAAAAACGCAGAGTTGGTGATCTCATGCTGGAGTAGCTCCTCAACAGTGAACCCCCGGTGACGCCCATACTCAATAAACATGAGAGCTTTGATTGTCTCATCTTTGATGTCTGCTTTGGGAGCCAAATTTAAGGTGGTCTTAGGGGATGTAAACGTGATTTTGCTAATAGTTGAGTGTATCGATATCGACCTATTTCTGAGTCGATCATCGATAAATTTAGCACAAGCAGCGCTGCCCTCCTTGATACAGCACAACAACTTGTCTACGATTACGTTGGTCACAATTTCTCCAGTGAGAATATTCTTCAGCGCTTCCTGGTCTTGTAGAGGACTACATACCTTCAGGAGATAATCCTCGATGTCTTGCACCATCCCAACTATCTTAGTTGCAGTACTTGGGTTGAAGTCGTGGTGAAGTGAGAGTTCTCCTTCGACATCATCCTTCATCTTCAGGAGGTCAACGTACTGGTCTTTTTTATGCTTGATGATTCCCCACAGAGCTACTGCCTCCTTCTTCCTGGTGACCCCAATTATCCCACCACTTATTTTGGCAGGCCGGTTGTAGCACTGCTCTAGCGCCTGGTCAAAGGGCACTCCACTACCTTTCTTGGTCGTGTTCACGACAAATCCACCGTTCATGTAGGAGTCGTACAGGAGTGGGATTATAATTGGGTCGTACAGGAGTGGGAGTGTACTATAATTAGAACATGACAATTTTAAACATCCAATTGTAGAACTATAATCAAACTTCTTAACTAGGCCTAGCCAGGCCCTACACACGCAGGGAAAGTCTATAGGGCTAGCATAGGCCCAGGCTCTCCTAGCCCGTACTAATACTTAGCCATGGGGCCTAGCTCCTCTAGGCCTAGGTTATTCAAGCTGGGCCTAGCTAGTTGCAGTAGTAATTAATACTACTACTACACTCTACTAGGCGTACAGTAGTGCTAAGTAGAGCTTACTTGGCCTAGTCTAGCCAGGCCTAGGCCCTATAGCGAGGCAGAGTAACCCATATAGTAGTAGGCTGGGCAGTGTAGCACACCACCACTCATAATACTAGGCCTCTAGGCGTCAGTAGACAGAGAAACTAGAAACACATAGGTTTCTCATCTGCTTATAAAATTCCATGTGAAATTATTCATTTATATTAATCTCCTCTAAAACTACTAATTAGGCATCACAAATCTAAAGAGTTTGCTCATTAAAATTGAAATAAGATGTGAAAACTTACCATTTTACATGACTCACACTGACAAACCTCACTGTGGTATAATTATAGACAAATTATCAGCCAATCAGGGAGCTCAAAATCATAAAATGTATGGAGGCTCATAGTGGCCTTTGTATATCATGAATATGCTTAATATTAGTATGAAATCGTGTTAAAAATGGCTGTATTTTCGGGCTTTTTAGTCATTTTCTCGTAGAAAACCCATTTGGAAATATATGACCTCCTAAACATGGCCATTCTGAACATTTTAAGCACCTCAGAAAATCTGTAGCTCCAACGGTATAGAAGATAGAGCTATGTCGGAAATAGCACTTCCTATGAAAAAGGGCGTGGTCATTTTTAAAAGGGCGTGGTCATTTTCAGGCTTTTCGCCCCGGATAGAGATTTTGGCACACATCCCAGGTTGTTCCTGGGGGTGATATTAGCCTATAACAGTTGAGTTAACCTCTCCTAAATTATTTGCATACATATGTTAGTCAGGTCCTGGACTAAATACCCTAGCATGTCTCTGGTTCGTTAAGTCTCCATCCAGTGACACAAACCCCTCTGAAATAAAAGGTTTGTAACCCTCTTGAACAAGGTCGTTCTGTGATGCCATAACTTTGGCATGGGAACCTTCACAAGGCACTGTCCTCCAAGGACGATTTCTCGCATTGGCCAATGCATTCGGAGTTGTACTAGTCTGACTCCGCTCCTGCTTTTTCCTTTTCAGGGCATAACATTGGGACATCAAATGCCCAGGTTTCTTGCAAAAAGCGCAAGTAAGCCCGGAGGAAAAACTCGCGGTCTGCCTCGGGCACCCTGGAAGATATGTCTGTCTTGGAACTGTCGTCTTCTGATCCCTAAAAGTCACGGTATCAGATTTGTCCTCATAGTCATCTCTAGGCCGCCTCCATGAATATTTGTTCTCCGAACCTGATTTACCATAACTCCCCTGGCTAACTCAAGGCGGGAAGTTAGGTTTGTGGAACCCCATCCTGTGTGTCAAGGCATAGTCATCTGCCACGGTTGCTGCCTCATACAACTCTGGTACTTTCTTTTCATCCAGATGTACTTCAATGTCCGCGTGGACACACTGTTTGAATTCCTCCACCAAGATCAATTGTCGCAACAGGTTGAAGTCTTTCCCAATCCCCTTCGAGTCACACCACCGATCAAACATGGTTTCCTTCATTCTGGCAAACTCCACATGGGTCTCACTCTCCCTCTTCCTGGCATTCCTGAATTTTTGCCGGTAAGCTTCAGGGACCAATTCATAGGCTTTGAGAATGGTTTTCTTCACGATCTCATAATCTGCACATTGGTCAATTGGTAAAGCCGAATAGATATCTTGAGCTTTACCCACCAGAACACTTTGCACTAACATAGTCCAGGACCCCACAGGCCATTTTAGCATTTGAGCCACTTTCTCAGTGTAAAAAAAACTTGGCTACCTCCTTCTCATAGGAGGGTGGAACCAGCCTCACATGCCTACCAACATCCCAAGTGTTCTGACTAGTTGTCGAACTAGCCGGCATGGATACTACTTCTCTCCGTTCTCCCATTAATTCCAGCTCCTTGAGTTTAAGTTCCTTCTGATACTCCATGTCACGTTCCTTCAACTCCCTTTCGGCTACCTCCTTTCCTCCTTTCGCTCCTTTCGACTTTCGGCTTCTTTCCTCTGCTCTTTCCCCTGCTCTTCTTTCTTCTTCAGCTCTCCTTTCCTCTGTTCTTCTCTCCTCGAGTTTTCGTTCCTGTTCTACTCTTCTTTCCTCGAGTTCCCTTTCAGCTCTCCTTTCCTCTGCTCTTCTTTCCTCGGCTTTCCATTCCAACTCTTTTAACCTTTCCTGGCTCTGCAGTTACATCTCCATTTTCCGGAGCTCCACATTTTCTTTTTCCTCGGGTAACCAATCCAAGGCTACCTCTTTTCATGTTCGTTGTCCCACCAGAGATTCTACCACCAATGTCTGCATCTCTGCTTTCTTCATATGAGCTTGGACCTCCAAGTTAAAATGTTTGGCCAATATCAAGTGTTCCGATCTTTTTAACGCTTGGAACTGTGCCTCATTAGTAGTACAGTCAAACTGCAGAAACACCCACCACAAATTGCAACAGAAATGAAACCTGGTGTATTTTGTTGCTTGAAGGTATCTTAATGACATACTAAAAGTATTAGAAACTATTTGGAGTGGAACTTTTTTTTTTTAGGGTTCAACATATGACCCGTCCAGTAGCCTTGACCGCTATATAAAAGATTCACAAAATTACATAACTCCTCAACCATTCATCAGAAATGGACAAATCTGGTGTCTTTACCCATGTTTTCAGGGTCAATCTTTCAAATGAAAACACCATTTAGGCCGTAACGTGGCCCTAAGTACCCATATATGGTTTCAAGCTTCATTCTTATATACAGAATACATGCAAACAACCGCCGAGTCAACATAGCATATAGTCGAACATTATATGAGGAACATCATGTATGGTCAACATGTTTGGCAAGTTACATTTAACTGTCACTGTCCTCATTATCATCTACGTTATCATTTGACATGTTTTGGCAAATGCCTCTGCATCCCGAACAAGCCGATGAACATTCCAGTCCCTGTCGGCGGCACCCACAGCGTAGTGTACCACAGCCTGACGTGCAGGTGCAACTGACCAATCTCAGCAATGACTGAGGGGCAGGATCCAAGTCTGAGGTCACGGGTGTCAAGCGCCCATCCAAAACCTTCCATCCCCACTCTTCAGCATCCAATGTGTTACCCTTCCATTGTTGGATCTGATGGAACACTCGGAGGCTGTGATACTTTGTTGCCGCAGCTGTTGGCGGCAACATGTTGGGGTGGATGGCTTTTTTGCGTGTAGTGACCAGCTCCTGAAACCGTAGATATCTCATGGCATTAAGGTGGTCATTCTCCTTCCCTTTGTATAAAGTGACCATGGCCTTCTCTCCAGCTTTGATGACCTGATCCTTTGATGACTGTCTATTTCCGAATAGTTCAGCCTGTTCACAGAATTCTGTGTTGTCATTGACCAGTTTCAAAGCAACTGCTTTTCCAACCCCGAATATCCTCGATGTCGTGTCACACCCCAGGAAAGCATGCACAAAAAGAATATTCTCACAGATGTTCTGCCCTAGTGTGTCCCTGATGACATTGACCCCCATACATTTGACACCTGCTCCTTTCTTTGGTTCGGGTCGAAAGTAGATATTGTGCTTGTTTCTGCCAGCAAGATGAATTAGCAGAACAAGCAGGTCAGTGTCATCACCCACTAGTACTGCTTCGCATGTTTCTGAGATGTCCACTGCTGTTTGGACAATAAGTAAGTCAGCATCCCCTGCAGCAAATGCTATTTCACAGCCACACCTGACTAGACTTTCCCCCAAAAGGTCAAGGAACCGTACCTTGTTTTCTTGATTTGAGAGGAACTCATTCTTTTTTAACTGCAACTTCATGGATGGATTGAACATCACTTTCTGCCCTTCAAAACCCCCTCGGTGCTGACGTGTGCTGTCCTTTGTTGAAGGCCCTGCCTTATACCCGTCAAATATGACCACTGCCTGACCATAGTGTTTTGTCACATATTTGCTATAATCCTCCAATATCTTGCCATATGTGTCACCCACTTGCCAAGCAATAGATGCAGGAGAGCCCCTCCATCAAGAACATACTTGAAATTCTGACTTGGTGGTGGTTGTGATGGTACAACAGTCCAGATGGCTTTAGCAAGTTGCGCTTTCACGGCTTCTAAGAGTCTGTCCTTCCCTTCAAACAATGCAGGGGGGTAGTTACAGAGTTCATAGGTCAGGGCATTCGCAAGATCATTAGCTTGAGATCCGGTGATGATTAGCCTTTGGAATAGGAGTAGAGGGTCTATTTGGACCACGTCATTACCTATCTTGACTGCTGCCTTAGAATCAAACGTTACAGCTTGGTTCTTTCTCTTGAAAGAATACTGAAGCACAGTTTTTCCATCCATTTCATTTAGAATGGCCTCTCCGATCTGTTTTGCACAATCAACATTAACCTTTGGTCCAGCTGTGATGCCACTAACTACGTTCCGAAGTGAGAGCTTTGCCTCAAATGGGGACCTCCATTCAATGAATGACATGAGCTTTTCTGAATCCGCAGTGTCCCTTGTTTGCCTAGATCTTGATTGGTCCTTGTGTTGTTCACTTGTCTCATATGTGACTGACGTCAGCTGCTGCATGGCAATGTTCACTTCTGCGCAAGCAGGTCTTGACAGACACCAAACGAGTCGTTGGATTTCTGTCATGCCCCTCCCTCTCGTAAGACCACCACACGTCTTAAGGCTTCTCATTAGTACCTGCTCAATAACAAGGTCCGGGGACAACCCTCCCCAAAAACGATCACCCCTCCTGACAACGTGTAGTCCCTGGGTGAACTGCCTGTGAACATCGGGATGTGTGGTTGCCAACTGCGTCATCTTCTGCAGGTACAAGTGTAAGGACTTTGTGTAGAGGTTATGACCAGATGCTGCAAGGTATGGTAACATGGCTTGCAATGTCCCTAGGTGGAGAGACCAATCGCCTGTTCGTTCAGATCTGATAAATGTCATCATGATATTAACCATTTCCATATACTGCAGCCACAGTTTGGCAGTGATGTATTTTGCCTCCAGTAGACCTTTTGTGCTTGCTTCAAGTTTCCTTTGCAGAGAGTTCAGCTCTGAAGATGATTTCACTTCCTCCACTGTGGTTTTACCAGAAACGAGAAAGGGTTAGTACAAAAAGGTGAATTTTCAATACAATCATGCAGACCTCATAGAATTCGCTAAAAACCAGCATGTAACTCGAACGTTAGAAGATGTTGCCGGAGTATTTTAAAAAAATTGCCCAAAATATATTCCAGCGCGAATTAGAGGGGGTGGCTCAACTTACCTCCGGCTCAACTATCCCCACTCTCCCCTAGTTACCCAATATAATACTTTAAACACGTCCATATTATTAATAGACCATTAAATTATGCGTTATGGTGTTGTTTTTATTGTTTTATCTTGAAAATTGACAAAGTTATGCCTATCTGAAAATTCTGCTATTTCGGCGTTTTATAATGAAAATGGGTTAAAAACGGATAATTTTAATTATCAAAATTCACCATTTTCCACCGCAAATATGTCATTATACTTTTGATACGTTATCAAGTAGACCTTACTTAGACAAATAGAAGAGGTTTCATTTCTGTTGCAATTTGTGGTGGGTTTTGTCAAATTTTATTTAGATTGACTGGACTATAGGGGACGCCGCAAACTTTTCTGCATCAAACACCATGGTGACTATTAGTTAGCACCTGTTAACCTTCACACAAAAATTTTCAATTTTTTTTGAAAAATTTGGGAATGTTAGAAAAATTCCAAATTTGGGAATGTTAGGGAATTCGATCCCAGACGAATTTTAGGGAATTTAATCCCGGACGAGATTTTTGTCAGCAAAGACGAGCCCCCAATTTCTGTTACGTGCTCCTCCCCAACCCCCGGTCATGGTGTACCTCCGAGCCCCGAGAGGAGTCACGACAGAAAAATGTGTTATTCTGTACTAGCAGAAGTACCCGGCATTGCCGGGCGGGGGGAAGGGAGGGGGAGGGGGAAGGGGAGGGGAGGGGGAGGGGAAGGGAGGGGTTAAGGGGAGGGGAGGGGAGGGGAGGGGAGGGGAACGGGGGGGGGAGGGTAGGAGAGGGGGGGAGGGGAGAAGCGGAGGGAGGGGGAGGGGGAGGGGGGAAGGGGGCAGGGGGAAAGGGAGGGGGAGGAGAGAAGGGGAGGGGAGGGATATAGATGGTTACTGGCAATTCATCACATCCACAAATGACGTAATCCACACAATTTATGTACTTTACATAACGTTAATAGGAATACATGGCCGTGTAGATGGGGAATACAGTTTTTTTTGAAAGAAATCACAAATATCAGATGAAAGTTTTTAAAATTTAGAACTATTCTCACTCAGAGTTAAACGTCACCGCAACATTACGTGGTTGCTTCAACGTTTTCTGTGAATTATATGTCATCATTGTGAGATTTTTTTGTATTTTTTTTTTTATGAGATTTTTATATTTAAAAAAACGGCAAAAAAGCATCAGAACAGCTGTGAAAACGCATCAAAACAACAGTGAAAAAGCATCAGAACAGCAGTGAAAAAGCATCAAAACAGCAATGTAAAAGCATCAAAACAGCAGTAAAAAGCATCAAAACAGCAACAATTGTCCGATGATTTTTCAATCACCGCAGCTAAATGTGTCTGAGTAATTAACTATTTTCCTTCGTGCCTTTTTTGTGTTTTTTTTTATACACATAAATACATAAAATCACATAAAATACACATAAAAATCAGATCAGAATCAGAATCAGAATCAATATTCTCACAATCATCACAACACACCAGACACGTAGTTAATTACGCAGTGCTTCCTTGTAAACAATGTTCTTTGTCTTTCCTTGTTCGGATAGGATGTATAGATTGTTCTCTTGTCCTACCCGACTACATCCTACGTATAGTTGGCCATGGGAGAAGCACGGGGAATCAAGGTTCAGTCCGACCACCTTGAGAGATTGTCCTTGCGCCTTGTTGATGGTCATGGCAAAGCTGAGCCGTACGGGGAATTGGAGCCTTTTGAACTCGAATGGCAGATCAGATGGTATGATTGGTATCTTCGGAATGAAGACCTGTTCCCCGCTATAGTTTCCCGTAAGTATGTTGGCCTCAATTACGTGAGGCATCAACGTTTTGATAGCCAGTCGTGTGCCGTTGCACAGTTTTGGGGGATCGATATTTCTCAGGAGCATGATTGGAGCACCTTCCTTTAGATGGAGTATGTGGGGAGGCACACCCGGAGGCTGTAGCGAATTGAGGAACTCCACCGGGTAATGGACAGTCTCGTGGTCGTTTTGCATTGAGTCGACAGATCGGTAAGTTCTTAGATCCCCAGGAATAGTCTGCAGAAGATCCAAATTGATTTTGTCCACTGCATCGTTCTTTGGGGCTAGAATTGCCCTTTCACAGAGCCAGGAGTGATTTCGGTAGTTGGCGGGGATGTTGGGGAAGACGTTCGCCTTGAGTTCGTCAGCCGTGGTGACATTGTTGCCGCATGGTACGATGTCCAGTCCATCTTCAGGGCACGTCTCCAAATCTCCGTTTCCGATCTGTAACAGCTTTGCTGAAAAGGCGCCTGCGGCTACATCTCCATGAAGGGTGACATGCATGTTTGTGCTGAGTTTCAACTTCGTCACTTTTGACCATACAGGAGAAGCCTTTATACAGGAACGAAGTTCATCTGCCTTGGTCCCGCGTGGTATGACAGGCAGGGTCTGTCTGAAATCCCCTGCCATCAGAAGAGTAATGCCTCCCATGACAGTCTGATCGTTTCGAATATCTTGCAGTGTGCGGTCAACTGCCTCCAGTGCAACTCTGTGAGACATTGTGCACTCGTCCCAGACAATGAGTTGGCATTGCCGAAATACCTCTGCGACAGCCGATGACTTGGAGATGTTGCACATTGGCTGCTCCGTGTTAGTGAGGTTGAGGGGGAGCTTGAAGGTTGAGTGGGCGGTCCGGCCCCCGGGGAGAAGAGTGGCAGCAATTCCGGAAGAGGCAACAGCCAGAGCAATCATCTTTTTCTGCCTGATTTTTGACAGGAGGAGGTTCATAAGGAACGTTTTTCCAGTGCCTCCAGGTGCATCCAGAAAGAACAATCCACCTTCAGAAGAGTGTATGCTCACCAGCACATGCATGTAGATCTGTTCTTGCTCCACTGTCAGTCTTGGCTCGTTTTCATTGATGTAGTTTTCCAACTCTTGTGCGTTGTATGAAGTCTCTCGGAGTACTTCCCGAGCCAGGTGATTCTGTTGTTGTCGCTGTGTTACAGGAAGGCCAATGACCTCCAGCGAATGTCCTCCAAGAGAAAGCAGTTTGTCTTCTATGAGTACTAAGGCTTCATTGTAGATCGCATCGGAGTAGTCTGCTTCAGCATGAACCTGTCTTGCCCTGTGGAGAATGTCCTCACTGAGATCGTCACGATGGTTATTCCACAGTTGTACCGGATTGGAGAGACCGCAAGTTTGTAGCATGATGGCAAAGAGATTTCTCAACAGGGCTGGAGAGCGTGAGACTGCTGCTTCTTCTAGAGTGGCATCCCAGTGGCTGTCATCCTCCAGAAGGCCATGCAGGTGGCAGGCTTGGCGGAAGGTGTCGCAAACCTGGCCGTTGAACATTCTCAGTTCTTGGAAAGAGATGGGTCCTTTGACATGATGGAGTAGAAGGCGCAGGAAGAAGCATTCGAAATTGTTTGGATGTACAGTGTAGACTCGTCCAATTGCATCTGAACGGCGAATGTCGGGATGTCCCACAACTCGTGCTCCTTGTGTTCGTCGTTTCCACGTCTTACTGCCAACCACCCAGGTGTAGTACTGTGGGACTTCATTGTAGATGAGTGTTTTGGCGAATTCGTCTTGTTGACACAATTGGAAGAATGCGGTAAGTGTAGTTGAACTTGGTGGTTCTGCTGCTTTTTGCCTTGCGTTGCTCGCTTAATTAAGCTCTCGCTTAATGTGAAATACACTCTCTGGCCATTCTCAAGATGTACGGAAAGGTGTACAACGGTTGGGTAGCGTTCGTGTATAGGGAAGTTGAGAACTCTCCAGATAGCTTCGTTACTACTGACGTAACGCCCCAGCTGATATGACTCGATCTCGTCGTTTTTGTTCCTCTGAAGGCCGAACATCGCCATGTCCGAACCTTTGTTGATGTATTTGCACACGTATTTGATTGATTTCACTGAGTTGCAGAACTCAACATTGAGATGAGCCTTGAACATTTTAGAGAGAAGTGGACAGTATGGTACAATCCATCGGTTGTCAACGTCTATGCTTCTGGTCTCGGAAATTGAAATAGATGTTCCGATCCACCGCTTTCAGGTTTTCTCCTCCGGTAAAGTGGGTATCCATCCAGACCAGTCTGCGTTTCCTTGAGAAATGCCCTAGGATATCGCTTGGTGCATTTACCGTCCTTCATACACGGAGACGATGGATTCAGCCGGCCGCAAGGGCCATGCACCATCTACGTTTTGACGATGTTGAACAGCTCTGGATCCTCATCAGGGTTTGGAAGTTCAGCACTGATAAAAGAGTCTACATTGGAAGCGTGGATCTTTTCTTCTAGCCACACCAGAATGTGGGCATGGGGCAGGCCTCTTTTCTGCCATTCAATGGTGTACATGAAGCATCGGACAGTCCCGAAAACTTTGCCCTTCTTAATCGTCTGCATGAGTTCCTTCTGTTTCTGGTGGAATACCCTTGCGACAATGTCATGGCGATGTGTTGGCTGCTGGTTGATCATCAACTCTCGCTTAATTTCTTCCCACTTCGGATTACAG
The DNA here is from genome assembly GCF_964187855.1 of Myxine glutinosa. NCBI lineage: Eukaryota > Metazoa > Chordata > Myxini > Myxiniformes > Myxinidae > Myxine > Myxine glutinosa. The sequence goes on from NC_136261.1 coordinate 99,367,243, forward strand.
GTGAAGGTAAGGAAAAGGTCGGGGCGACCGTAATTGCATACGTATGCCATCGCATCCTGGGTCCGCTCGTGCATGTATCGGGGACCTCCGGTGAACGTGGATGGCAAGATGACCAGTTGTCCCATGTTCTGAACATCTCCGTCATTGTTGACAGCATCCCTGAGGTGTGTGTACGATTCTGCCCTCAGTTGACGTTGGTGGAGCCGGATAAAGAGGAGTCTCTCACTTTCGATTTTGGCATACATGTCGACGATGAACTGGTGGAACAGATCACGGCACTGCAGGATATGATTCATGGAATTCTTTCTGACCATGATGTGGAAGGCATAGAAGTCATTCGCAGATACTTTCTTTCCCCAGCCGCCAGCTTGTTCAACTTCAAAATGATAGCCATCTTGTCCTTTCCAGAAAATCAGAGGGTACTGGAGGGCGTCATAGAATCGGTGAGTCTCCGAAATCCGCTTCGTGCTGTTGTCGCGAAGATGCAGGACGATGTCGCGATTGTTGTACTGCTCTCCTACCATGAGAACTGCAACGTCATTGTTGACTGGCTCGTTAAACCGACGTTCGTGCTCTCCGTGAGGACGTTTGTCAGCTCGAATTACGACCTTGTAATCAGGTGAAGGCATTCTCTCCAAAGTCGACTTGAAGCTGTTGACCAGCGCATTATTTGAGTGGAGCATATCTTGTAAGGCGAGGATTAGTTCAGAGCGGAGGTTGGGGAAGTTCTGTCCTCGTCGGGCAGCTTCTTCTCGGTGGTCACCCATAAAATAGATTTGTAAAAATTTCGGTTGCTCACCTGGTTGAGGGTGGATAGAGCCAATGAGGTGGTATACCTGGCCTTGCACCTTGAATGTAGGCATGAATCCTTGCTCAGTGACGACGCGATCTGCTCCAAACGAAGTCATTTGGAACGAAGAGTTGTAATTACGGATTTCCTTCAGGAAGTGTCTGGATTGAGTCGTAGTTGATTGAAGTAGTTCTTTCAAAGGTTCCGGTGGAGATTGGAGAGAAGGCAAAAGGACATTGCCTCCCCTGCAACACATTCCTGGTGTTTCTCCCTTCCATTTCAAGGCATGGCAAAACTGACAGGTGAACGACATGGAGCCAATATCAACGTTTGAGGAGTAGTCAGTGTTCGGATTGTAACTGAATGCAGCCTTCTCCCATGCAATGGCCGGCTGCCGTCTGCCTGATGGTTGCCAGTTGTCGAGTCGTTTTTGGCGTTGTTCTTCTGTCTCCTGCTGTCTGGCCCTCGCTACACTTTGTTGATTGGCATTTAGACGTGCCTCTGTCTCATCTTCTGTCTCTCGCTGTCTGGCCCTCGCCACACGTTGTTGATTGGCATTTAGACGTGCCTCTGTCTCATCTTCTGTCTCTCGCTGTCTAGCCCTCGCCAGACGTTGTTGATTGGCGTTTACACGTGCCTCTGTCTCATCTTCCGTCTCTCGCTGTCTGGCCCTCGCCAGACGTTGTTGATTGGCATTTACATGTGCCTCTGTCTCATCTTCCGTCTCTCGCTGTCTGGCCCTCGCCAGACGTTGTTGATTGGCGTTTAGACATGCCTCTGTCTCATCTTCTGTCTCTCGCTGTCTGGCCCTTGCCAGACGTTGTTGATTGGCGTTTACACGTGCCTCTGTCTCATCTTCTGTCTCTCGCTGTCTGGCCCTCGCCAGACGTTGTTGATTGGCGTTTACACGTGCCTCTGTCTCATCTTCCGTCTCTCGCTGTCTGGCCCTCACCACACGTTGTTGATTGGCGTTTAGACGTGCCTCTGTCTCATCTTCTGTCTCTCGCTGTCTGGCCCTCGCCAGACGTTGTTGATTGGCGTTTACACGTGCCTCTGTCTCATCTTCCGTCTCTCGCTGTCTGGCCCTCGCCAGACGTTGTTGATTGGCATTTACATGTGCCTCTGTCTCATCTTCCGTCTCTCGCTGTCTGGCCCTCGCCAGACGTTGTTGATTGGCGTTTAGACGTACCTCTGTCTGATCTTCTGTCTCTCGCTGTCTGGCCCTCGCCAGACGTTGTTGATTGGCATTTAGACGTACCTCTGTCTGATCTTCTGTCTCTCGCTGTCTGGCCCTCGCCAGACGTTGTTGATTGGCGTTTAGACGTACCTCTGTCTGATCTTCTGTCTCTCGCTGTCTGGCCCTCGCCAGACGTTGTTGATTGGCGTTTAGACATACCTCTGTCTGATCTTCTGTCTCTCGCTGTCTGCCCCTCGCCAGACGTTGTTGATTGGCGTTTAGACGTGCCTCTGTCTCATCTTCTGTCTCTTGCTGTCTGAATCTAGAGACACGTTCTTGATTGGCTTGTCGATGGTGAAAAGTATCTTCATCGGTTTCATGGAGTCTCCGATCAGCGATTTTCCTTGCGCGGGAGGTTGAACGTGACAAATTTCTTTTCTTCGGTGCCATTGCCTTTATGTTTATCACAGTCAGTCTTCCAGTCACTCACTCGTAGACAAATTCAAAATACCAAATTCAAAATACTCGTAGACAAAATACCGCGTTTACACGTGGTAAGAAACAACGCAAACGGAAGCTTGCAACTCTGCGTCGTGTCGTGGGCGTGGCCTCATGTTCCCAGGTGATTGGCTAACTCGAGTTCGAGTGAGCCATAATGCGCTACGTTATGGCAAAAAAATATGGATCTAAAGATGAAAGGGGGAAAAACCTATGTGGTGTGAATGGCAATGTTCCTCGCTGAAATGTGAAAAAACGCACTCGCTTTTTGCCCGTGACGCGTAACTGTGAGTTCATGGCAGCAAGGACCATCACGTGATCGCTCTGAGTGAATATACATCGCTCTATTATAGCTCGCTCTATTATATCGCTCTATTATACAAACATCTATGTGAAACATGCTACTATCTATGCTAAAGCATGCTAAATCATGCTAAATGCTAATCGTGCTAAAATCTATGCTACTTGCTGTGAGTTTATGGCGGCACGGATGGAACATCACGTGATCGCTCTGAGCGAATCAGCGCGCTGCTTTCCCACCGCCTCTGATTCTGTGTATAATATTCCTCGCTGAAAGAAAATCTATGTGAAACATGCTACTGTGGCGGACACGAAAGCACTGACGTGGTGACATCACCCCGCACACCGAGTGGGGGTGGGCCACGCCCGGGAGAGAGGCGTGGCCTCACGATATACACGGGGCGCGCAGCCCTGAGAGTTCAGTGTTACAGTGAGCTCTTGAATAAAGACTCTTACAAATTACCGCGTTGTCCGCTTCCTCCTTGTTTACAAACAGCGTGCGTAACACCGCGCTTTACTACTATCTATGCTGAAGCATGCTAAATCATGCTAAATGCTAATCGTGCTAAAATCTATGCTACTTGCTGTGAGTTTATGGCGGCACGGATGGAACATCACGTGATCGCTCTGAGCGAATCAGCGCGCTGCTTTCCCACCGCCTCTGATTCCGTTGATTCTGTGCGCTGAAATGCGCTGAGGTAAATATGAATAAAAAATATGGATCGTCAAATATTTTGAGTTCGGCCATGTTCGTCCCAGGCTCAATGGCCATGTCTATGTCAAATATCAAGCACGTAAGCCTCTCCGTTTAGGAGTCTATCGGTAACATTACACACACACACACACACACACACACACACACACACACACACACACACACACACACACACACACACACACACAAACTGTGTTTTATATATATAGATGTCCAAGATCAATGGTGAAGCCACACCAATTGTTACCAACAAACAAATATTGTATTAAGATCACACAAGAATAACAGTACAACAATAATAGTAATCAAAAGTACAATCAATATATATATCCTATGATGGTACCATCAGGTTTGTACAATATAACTCACTGTGCTCCAAGTGAGCGAAATGAAGAACATTCCACAATGTCTCTATTCCGGCATCAAGCCAAAGTTGAGTTCGGCTTCAAGTCAAAGTCGATCCGCTCCAGCGATCGTCAGAACGATGTCTAATCGAGATCAGAATCCCGTCCGGGTGACAGTCACAGTCACGCGGCCAAAGCTGCGCAAAGGCGCCCTCAAGGTGACTGGGAAATCCAAAGACACCCTCCAGGCGACTGGGAAATCACACCCTCGTGTATGGACGTTTCACGGCTCCAAATCGGCGAACCGCAGATTTACCTTCAAAATCCACTTTACACACACACACACCAGATAAACGTCTGAATGCAGTGAAAACGGCGGAAGCGAAGCAAAGACCTTGCGCAATGCGCAAAGCGCGCGAGTCAAAATGGCCGACGGCCCGTTCTCGAGGCGTAACGGCCCGACGATAATTATCCTCGGACTCGACCGCCAAAACCTGACACGCAGGTTGATCTGTCACAGCGATAACAACTCTGTCGCAGGAATCCCTTTCCCGGGAAACCCAAAGTTCACTAGCGACTCTCGTTCGACAACGTTCGCTCAGGACCTTGAAGCAACTAGGCTTCTTGTCCGACGACTCGCTCCGCCTTCTCTCTCTCCTCCACTTCTTCGTCGTTTGGTTCCAGTTTCATTTAAAACATTAACTTTTTTACCTTTTGAAAATAGCAATATCTATTTCCCTTAAACGACAACAATAATAGTACATGGAATCAAAAATGTTTACAGTGAATGAAAACCACAACAACGGAAGTGACGAATCCGTAACACCCAATCAGAGCTAGAACAGGTCAGATATCATTCAGACTGTCGTAAGAAAATTGTTCATAAGACACGTCTGGAAAGAGCCCAAAATAAAAGAGCCTGCTCTGACTCTCATTCACCAGCCCAGCCAGTCAAAAGAGGCTGGCCAGCCAAATCAACAACAGGACGTCCACAGAGACAGGCGGGTGCTGTTCCTAAGGGGAAAGTATGCATATTTGCTCCAACTTATGGTAAATGCAAATATCATGAGGAAGAACTTCACAAGGTTATGTCGGACAATCGTGGGCAAATACTGCTGAACATCAAGGCTAACACCATGGATGATCATATCAGGGCATCACTGTCCAGTTTACATCAACCTGGTGATGCCCATGCTCAGGAAAAGTGGTATCATAGTAGCTGTATACAGGGTGCTCAAAGGACAAGTTCAAATGACACCTGTGTCGACAATGATAATATGATGAGGGCAATTTCAGATGTTCAGATTGTTATGCATGTTAAATCATCACTGATGTTTGATGCTGGGGTGGTATTGAATATGGCAAAAAAAAAAAAATGTACCTGTCTATACTTAAGAAAAACAATATTGTAAACTTGAAAGACAATCAGAGAAAGTATTTGAAGAAATTGCTGAGTGATCGAATTCCAAACATAAAATTTGTTCAGCCTCCTCAGCAAAATGAGAGTGAAAGGGTCTTATTATCGTTATGCACTGTTATCGTTTATTCAGCACGTTTCATTCAGCAGCATTCAGTTTATTGGCACTATTATTGTTATTATTGTTATGCAATGTCTGCCTCTAAGACAAAGGCCATGCTCTCCACCACTCTTGGTGATGCTCCACTGGAGGCATACAAAGGGTCCAAGAAGAAGGTGGTCGTCGTGAAAGGTACCACAGTGCAAATGAGAATCCTTATCAGACTAAAACATGAACTACTGTGTATAATGAAGCTCCAAATCAGGAGGTAAGCCATTGAAGTGTGATGCCAAATTACACAAGAGCGAATTCATAAAACTACACGAGAGCAGATTCATAAAACTACACGAGAGCGAAGCCAATGGCGCACCATCGCAAATCCACACGCTTCCCACCTAAAGCAAAGTTGAGAGATCGTAAAAAGTTCCATCAGGAATGACCCAATAATACATTTTAAGTTAAAAACATTTTTTCCCATTTTGACCGCTGTGACCCTTAGTCCCCACCCCCGAGGCATGAAATTTAAAAAATGGTTACATATTTAATGCGCCCCCAATGTTGATTGCATATACAACGTTTACATGAAAATGACATTTTAAACCTTTTTTTTTTTTTATGTTTAAAGATTTACCTGTAATTGAACTTTTTTTTTGGTATTTGACCTTTGACCTTAAAAAAATGTTTAAAGATGTATTCGTAATTGACCTTTTTTTTTTGGTATATCACCTTTTAAACCCGCCCAAAGGGCGGGACCAAAATGATACTGGTCTTGCACCTTCGTATAATGTGGTGATCATAACTACCAAGTTTGGTGAATTTCTGCCCAACCGTTTAGGAGGAGATAGCGTAACGGACGGATGGACAGACAGACGGAGCCGATTACAATATCCCCCATTTTTTAATCATGGGGATAATTAGAGACATTTGCCTACAGTTCATATAAGCATGCACAAACAAAAAAACTAAGGTTTTGCACATAACTCGACATTCTTTTATACAGTAGCCCATCCCACGATGAGGTAGACTACAACTGCATCACTCTACTGATCTGAAATTGATCAAAAGCTGCTCTAATAAATGGAACACATCTTTCAATTCCGGCAAATCTTGGTCTCGACCTTTCACTCTCGAAGGATCATCAAATGAACGCATCTATTCATTACCATGGTCAGACAATTGAAGAAGTTTAGTCTCTTGAACCTCTCGGGCTCACCATCACCAATGACCTCTCCTAGGCTACCCACATAGCAAAGGTGCCCTCTAGAGCCAGCAGCAGACTGAACATTCTAAACCATTCTTTGAAAAATCAGAAATACTAATTAGATTACAAGGCCTCTCTCCATAGCTCAATGGAATACTGCTCTCCCTTTTCAGTTGGTACCCCAGTATCATCTGTCTATCCTGGAATCTAAAGCTTCTGACATTATTGATATTTCCCAGTGAGGTCATAAACACAAGGACTGTTGATCCCACATCAGAGACGAGTCGGAGAGGTCAGTGGGCCTCTGTTTGCCCTTTTCTTTCAGCTGCTTCTCCCCACATCTAGCTCCTTCCGCTATCTCAACCCAACAACTCTTCCCAGCTCCTCTAGGATACAATTTATTTCAGCAACTCCATCCTGGTTCAACTCCCCAAAATCTATACTTACTGCACATCAACTTTTTCGTTCCTCCTTTCTTCTGTTTGTGCAAATATTAAGCTGATATTAAGCAGTGCAAAAAAGAACAAAAATCAGAGCAGTTTACTGAAATTTCTTTTGCAGCTGCTGAAAGAATTGTTCCACAAACTTTATTTGATTTCACAACCATGCTGCTCTCTGACAAAGCAGGGAAAAAGCACCAAGAGTCTGGATCCCATATTTCAGATTCATCATTACTTCATCCGGCAATTAGGGAGAAAGCACTTATAATATCGCAGCAACTTATGCAACATGTAGCAGCAGTGCCAACTCCTTTGAGTGTAGCTACAGTTTACTATGTGTATAACCAGACACGTAGCAAGTCACTGATCACTCTGAACAATAGACTTGGCCTAGGAATCAATTATGACACGTTGCAGCGCCAACTGACAACAAAAACCATCAACATCATGCAACAGGTTGAGGAGAATGGGGTGTTTGTCCCAGAAGCTATGGTGCATAATCATGCAAGTTTACATGTTTATGCAATGGACAACCTGGATTGGAAGAAAAACACATTAGAAGGTGGGACTTTCAATGCCACCACAGCCATTATAATTGAGAATCCTGTCATGAGTAGTACCCTCATCACTCATCCTGACAATATTAGTCTTCCTACTTCATCGTTAAGCAGGAAAAAGACCCTTTCAGGTGTTTCTGAAACAAATATCCCTAACTGTCACATTTCAGCCAGTGACAGAAGGAATTCTAGATCACTTTGCAACATTGATGATGTTAACAGTTTGGAAACTGCATCTGATGAGACAGCCGAAGAAATGCTGCTCTTCTGGAGACTTGGAAGACAAGTGAAAACTTCACAACTGCTGCATGTGCCATATGAAGGGGATCCTGATCTCCCTGGTTTTTCAGCATTCTGTGCACAGTTACTCCCACACCACAAGGCCAGCCGGATTGCATACCTCCCTCTCATACCTGCTTCACCAACGGATCCTGCTGTGCTAAAGGAAGAGATGACACGGCTTGTACAAACATCACATGCACTTGGAGATACATGGACTGTCATCACTGGAGACCAGGCCACATATGAACTTGCAGTGGCCATCAGGGACAAACACAAAGATGAGTTTTCCAAGGTAATCCTGCTTTTGGGAAGCTTCCACCAGGCTCATAACTACTTAAAAGCAGTCTGTAAGATTATGAGGGACTCTGGTGTGGAAGATCTTCTTGTAACAGCAGGAATGTGCCAAGAAGGGACAGCTAAGAAGATCTTTGGAGAGAAAGCAGACTATTACCAGTCTATGCATGCCATTAAAATCCTGAATGAAGCTGTATGGCATCTGTATTGGGAAGCATTTGAAAGCTGGATATCAGAGGAAGACACTCGAACTACCCAGTCAAACTATTTGCCTGTGCATGAAATTGCAGCTATATTGGGCCCTGCACAAAGTAGGGATGCGCAAAGATGATGATGACGATGATGATGATGATGATGAAAGATGCGCAACATTTGTGTGCCTCTTACAAATTTCCAGCAGCTTGTTGGCAAGGTTGTTGACCTAGATTGTGTTCCTAGGCACATGTAGATATGATTTCTGGGGCACAACCTTTTACAACAGCCCATGTCTGCTTTCCGAAAATTTTGGGGTTTGGCCCCCTAAGTATAGTGACGCCATTCAAATGCACTCTTCCCTTTTCCTCTCTACCCACAATCTTTTTTCTGCCCACTTTAGCTCTAACAAGCCTAACCCAGCCCACCCATCTTACTTGCAGGTTATTGTGTATTTCATGATCCCTCTCACCCATTTCATGCTCCCTCGCCTATCCATTGCCTCAAAACTCCACCATGAGCTAGCTCATTGCCATTTTGTCCTCCGTTACCGTGAGATGTGGAACTGAGTATGAAGATGAAGACACCTATCGATAGCCTCAACATATCGTACTCCATTATGTAATAGGTCGAGCTATGCTTCATAAGCATGTAATGTGCATGCATGAAGGGGAATACAAATAATTTGATATATACATGTCTTGTCATGACTTATGGACAACACCTACCTCGTTTTACCACGAGCCCCAATTTTATAAAGAAAACAAAACAATTATACAAAGTGGTACAAACAGAAACACAAAACAAGAATATGAATAAAACTTACAACAACTGTCGAACGCTTATGACGGAACTTGAAGGAATGAAATACAGTCACAATACAAAAGGCTTCTGACGACAATAGAGCGAGTGCAGATTTGGGTAAAAAATTTGCATAATCTGCAAAAGGAATGCCTGTTGAGAGTTGGCAAAGTGTGGAAATCCAAATCAATTCGTAACTCGGCAGCGCATCAGCCCAAAGTGCCGTATGCTCTCCAGGGTAGAATGGAAGAAGAGGAGGATGGAGAATCGCAGTGCTGCTGCATATACAGGTCCAGTGTGGGACGCCATTTTAGCAAAGATGTCCATCCACTATGGCACTGCCCACCTTCTTAAACGCGCTTTGCCCCATATCTAACGCTTTGTAGCACTCCAACGCAATCAGTGAGACTGAATATTAGCTCTTCTGTGTGCGAGCCAATCAGTCTCTTTGGTAATCATTGGCGCTGGCAATGGGCTTCATTTTCTGGTGAGGCCGTATGCTGTATCAAAGGTAGGTCCCTTAGATGGTCACACCCATTACACTGGCACTCTGACTCACCCCTTTCCCTCTTTCAGACCCAGGCTCTGGCCCGTTGAGGCAGAACAGAAACCGAGGATCAGCCCTTCCTTCAAACCTTGATTCACCTAAATGTGTGAATATAACAGGAAAAGTAACAAAGACATAGGTATGAGATACTAAATAATCATGGCATGACAATTATCTAAGTTCATTGTTGAAAAGGAGTGTATGCTCCAAGTTGCTGCAACCTACGCCAGCCACAGCTTAGAACTACGCAAAGACCAATAAAACAAGACTCATACTGGATGAGATAAGAAATATATTGCCATTATATGGTCAGGCAGTTCAAACAGAGCAAGAAAATCCAAGTAGTAAAAGTCTGGAGTTGGTGGAACGGTTAAGGTGTTACCTTAAGATCTTAGGGTCTTCTGTTTGAGCCCCTGAAGAGAACCATCTAACAAACACTAGCACTTCTCAACATGTAACCAATGACAGGCACACACACACACTGGAAACTGCATGTGCTTCATGCAGCACACTCAACCGTAGAGAACAACTAAGTTACACTCATCAAAAGTTCTATACATTATTTTAAATGGAATCAAAACAACGTCGTCAAATTGCCGCTTCAGGAGGAAGAGATAACGCGCGAGTGCATACACACATACAATGCATTCAGAAAGTATTCAGACCCCTTCACTTTTTTCACATAATTTTGTTATGTTGCAGCCTTATGCTGAAATCGTTTAAATTCATTTTTTCCCTCATCAATCTACACTCAATACCCCATAATGACAAAGAGAAAACAGGATTTTAGAAAAGTTTTGCAAATTTATTAAAAAGAAAAAACTGAAATATCACATTAACACAAGTATTCAGACCCTTTGCTATGACACTTGAAATTTAGCTCAGGTGCCTCCCATTTCTCTTGATCATCTTTGAGATGTTTCTACACCTTGATTGGAGTCCACCTGTGGTAAATCCAATTGATTGGACATGATTTGGAAAGGCACACACCTGTCTATATAAGGTCTCACAGCTGACAATGCATATCAGAGCAAAAACCAAGCCATGAGGTCGAAGGAACTGCCTGCAGAGCTCAGAGACAGGATTGTGTCGAGGCACAGATCTGGGGGAGCCTACAAAAACATCTGCTGCATTGAAGGTTCCCAAGAGCACAGTGTCCTCCATAATTCTTAAATGGAAGAAGCTTGGAACAACCAGGACTCTTCCTAGAGCTGGCTGCCCGGCCAAACTGAGCAATCGGGGGAGAAGGGCCTTGGTAAGAGAGGTGACCATGAACCCGATGGTCACTCTGGCTGAGCTCCAGAGATCCTGTGTGGCGATGGGAGAAACTTCCAGAAGGACAACCATCACTGCAACACTCCACCGATCTGGGCTTTATGGCAGAGTGGACAGACGGAAGCCTCTCCTCAGTGAAAGACACATGAAAGCCCACTTGGAGTTTGCAAAAAAGCACCTAAAGGATTCTCAGACTGTGAGAAACAAGATTCTATGGTCTGATTGAACTGTTTGGCTATCAAGTGTCATAGCAAAGGGTCTGAATACTTATGTCAATGTGATATTTCAGTTTTTTATTTTTAATAAATTTGCAAAACTTTCTAAAATCCTGTTTTCTCTTTGTCATGATGGGGCATTGAGTGTAGATTGATGAGGGGAAAAATGAATTTAAACGATTTCAGCATAAGGCTGCAACATGACAAAATGTGAAAAAAGTGAAGAGGACTGAATACTTTCTGAATGCACTGTATGTCTCTTCAGACAGAATCAGTTCTCTTCAGATGAGCACGTCACATAGGTCAGAGCGCGTCACATAGGTCAGAGCGCGTCACATCGGTCAGAGCGCGTCACATCGGTCAGAGCGCGTCACATCGGTCAGAGCGCGTCACATAGGTCAGAGCGCGTCACATAGGTCAGAGCGCGTCACATAGGTCAGAGCGCGTCACATAGGTCAGAGCGCGTCACATAGGTCAGAGCGCGTCACATAGGTCAGAGCGCGTCACATAGGTCAGAGCGCGTCACATAGGTCAGAGCGCGTCACATAGGTCAGAGCGCGTCACATAGGTCAGAGCGCGTCACATAGGTCAGAGCGCGTCACATAGGTCAGAGCGCGTCACATAGGTCAGAGCGGGTCACATAGGTCAGAGCGCGTCACATAGGTCAGAGCGCGTCACATAGGTCAGAGCGCGTCACATAGGTCAGAGCCCGTCACATAGGTCAGAGCGCGTCACATAGGTCAGAGCGCGTCACATAGGTCAGAGCGCGTCACATAGGTCAGAGCGCGTCACATAGGTCAGAGCGCGTCACATAGGTCAGAGCGCGTCACATAGGTCAGAGCGCGTCACATAGGTCAGAGCGCGTCACATAGGTCAGAGCGCGTCACATAGGTCAGAGCGCGTCACATAGGTCAGAGCGCGTCACATAGGTCAGAGCGCGTCACATAGGTCAGAGCGCGTCACATAGGTCAGAGCGCATCACATAGTTCAGAGCGCGTCACATAGTTCAGAGCGCGTCACATAGGTCAGAGCGCGTCACATAGTTCAGAGCGCGTCACATAGGTCAGAGCGCGTCACATAGGTCAGAGCGCGTCACATAGGTCAGAGCGCGTCACATAGGTCAGAGCGCGTCACATAGGTCAGAGCGCGTCACATAGGTCAGAGCACGTCACATAGGTCAGAGCGCATCACATAGTTCAGAGCGCGTCACATAGTTCAGAGCGCGTCACATAGGTCAGAGCGCGTCACATAGTTCAGAGCGCGTCACATAGGTCAGAGCGCGTCACATAGGTCAGAGCGCGTCACATAGGTCAGAGCGCGTCACATAGGTCAGAGCGCGTCACATAGGTCAGAGCGCGTCACATAGGTCAGAGCGCGTCACATGTCAGAGCGCGTCACATAGGTCAGAGCGCGTCACATAGGTCAGAGCGGGTCACATAGGTCAGAGCGGGTCACATAGGTCAGAGCGGGTCACATAGGTCAGAGCCGGTCACATAGGTCAGAGCGCGTCACATAGGTCAGAGCGCGTCACATAGGTCAGAGCGTGTCACATAGGTCAGAGCGCGTCACATAGGTCAGAGCGCGTCACATAGGTCAGAGCACGTCGCATAGGTCAGAGCACGTCGCATAGGTCAGAACAGGCAGGTTAAAACACCTTGTTGTCCCAAATACACTTCCGTTTTTACGTTGCATTATTAACTGCGCATATACTGAGCTGTGTTCGTATCAAAAACAATAGGTAAAAATACCTTCAGTTCCTCGCCAAACAGGAATGCTTCACAAAGCTACCTACTTTGTAAGCAAATACCTGCAAGGCCGTGCCATGTAACACATAGCCGACCTGTTCTCTTCCTTGTAAAGACACCTGTCACCTTATATTGACGCGGTAGGCGTGGCCTAGAGCCATGGGCAACCTAACATTAAGGATTACCTGCTAGTTTGATTAGATAAAGTAGACAGTGCAGGTAGGAACGTGTTTATAGCCTCTCATAATCATGGTAATACGTGTTGTTACCGAATTGGCACCTTACATTTCCCTCCGCGTATATTTTGGTATGTGTGGGCTCTGTTCAAAACAATAACAGTAAAAACATTTATATTAACAAAATAATTACACAGTAATTATAAAAAGGTCTTGTTGCTCCTCTGTACTTGCTTCTTTATCTCTTACTTTTCCATTTGTCCTCTGTTTTTCTCGAGGACTAGCATTATTAATACAAGCAGTGTACCCGCCCTATGGGCGACCCTATGGGTGTTCTTGTTCCAATCGTACAACACATTTTCTGCCATCTCTTATTGGAGGATCTTTTCTGATGATACAACCGATTTGACTTGGATTTCTTGATTATTTTCTTTGGTAATATTGCTGGCAATATTCTGTAATTTGGTAATATTCTGTTCAACTTAGGTGGCCTTGGTTTTTGAAGCATCTCAATTTTCGAGAAAAAACAAACATCAACATCACCCTAGCTAACAACACCCACGACCAAACCACACTCACTTCTTTGTTTTTTTTCTTCTTTGTTTTTGTATACAGAATCGACGCTCGTGAAAGAGGTAACATTTATCACACAAAAAATCAAACGGACACACAAAACATATAATAAGGGTGGCGTTAGACAAGATGGGGAGAGAAGGGGAAGCACAAACACAACATTTGAGAGCAGGGACATCGAGAGATCTGTGGGAGGGAGAGGGCTTAGGGGGAGGAGGCATGGGAAGGGTGGGGGGTGGGAGAAGTATAAAACACAAGGACACTGCAAGGTCTTCCAGGAAAGAAGTTGGTATTTCAAAAAAGTGGATCTGGGGTGAAATTAGCGGGGGTAGAAAAGATCAAGGTTTTGGATGGGGGAAGATAAGAGATGGTGGTGAACAGCTGTTTTAAAGACCTGGAGGGAGGAGTGGGATTGAAGAGAGTGAGTGAGTTTGTTCCAGAGGCGGGAGAAAAGAGGAATGAAGGAGTAAAGGTGATCAGAGAGTCTTGATTTTCGCAGTTTAACCATAAGAGGGTTGCAGGCAGATCTTGTGCGGCCTGTAGGAATATTTGGGAGACAGAGCCCAGAGAAAGCTGGGGGAGCAAGGCCGGAGAGGAGTCTGTAACAGACAGAAAGACAACCAACATGCCTGTGGTGAGTAAGTGAAAGGCCCTCAGAGTTAGCTTCATCGCGGGAGATTCCAATGATTCTGAAAGCTTTTGTTTCAACAGCGTGAAGACGAGCTCGGTGTGAGGCAGGAGCACCGGCCCAGAGGGGTGAACAGTATTCCATTGAGCTGCGGATGAAAGCCTTGTATGTGGTGAGGAGCTCAGGTGTGCCAAAGAAGGATTTCGCACGATGGAGGATGTCCAGTCGGCGACTGGCTTTGGAGGCCAGATTGGAAATGTGGTTTTCCCAGGAAAGATCATGGCAGATAGTAAGACCCAAAAGCTTGAGTGACAGAACTTCTTGGAGAGGACTGTTCAGAAAGTAGATGGGAGGGTTGTCCAGTCGGTCTTTTCGGAGAGACATAGTAAGAGTGTGAGATTTGTCAGGATTGAAAGACATGTTCCACTTGTTTGACCAGTCTGTGATTTTATCCAGGTCTGCAGAGAGTGAGGAGGCTGCAGACTGCCGATCTGAGGGATGAGGAATGTAGCGGCAGAGAGTGGAGTCCTCAGCAAAGAGGTAGAGAGGATTTTCAAGAGAGTCAGAGAGACCATTGATGAAGACCAGAAAAAGCACAGGGCCCAGAACACTGCCTTGGGGAACTCCAGCCTGACCAGGAAGGGGAGATGAGAGAAACCCATTCAGGGCCACACGTTGACTACAACTAGAGAAGAAGTCCGCAAGCCATGCGTGGAGATTTCCATGGATACCATATGAGGTGAGTTTGGTGAGCAGAGCGGGGTGCCAGACCATATCGAAGGCACGTGGTATGTCAAGGGAGACAGCTCTAATTTCCTGTTTGGCATTGAGGACCTCCATCCATTGTTGAGACAGCAGAAGCAGCATGTCCAGAGTCGAGTGACCTGGTCTGAAACCAAATTGATGGTCAGAGATCAAGCCATTGGAGAAGAGTAAAGATTTGATATCCGAAGCAATGATGGATTCCATGACTTTTATTGATAATTGGGAGAAGGCTGATTGGTCTGTCGTTGCAAGGATCTGTTTTTGCACCTTTTTGTGTGAAGTGGTGATGTTGGCTGATTTTCAAGCTGATGGCAGACGACCTTGAGCAAAAGAGAGGGTGAAGACAACAGAGAGAGGGAGTGAAAGAGCGGCAGAGCAGGATTTTAGGACCTGTGGGCTGATGCTGTCAGGTCCAGTTGCAGAATCAGAGTCAAGGGATGACAGAAACTTCTCCACCTCTTCCCACCTCCTCCCCCTTCCACCATCTCCTCAAAATCCCCCTTCAACCGTCACCCCAGCTAACAATACCCACGACAACCTCACACCCCCCCCCCCCCACCCTCCCCTTCACCATCTCCTCAAAATCCCCCTTCAACCGTCACCCGAGCCAACAATACTCGTGACCATCCCTCCCCACCACTGCACAATCCCCCCTTCAACTATCACCGTAACTAACAATACCCACGACCAACCCACACTCCCCGCCCCCTCCAACATCCCCAATCATTATCAGCATCCGAGCAGTTTGGAATGCACTGTCTCTATGTACTGTTGCCAGCAGGATCACAGTGAGTTCACAATGTGATGTCACTGGCAAACTCGAAAATCGACACTCTAGGGCTTTTTTCAGCACTTTGTGATTCACAAATAAAATAAAATCACCTTCAAATTAGACTGTGATTGATTGTCAATGGTTTTCAGAAGAAAGAAAATTTGCATTTGGGTTCCCCTTTAATGGTCATTTCAGTCTTTTTGGTCTTTTCAGTCTTCATGGTGTTTTTGGTCTTTTTGGTCTTTGGTGGCTTTTCAGTCTTCGGGGTCTTTTTGGTCTTTTGGGTGTTTGGGTCTTCAGGGTCTTTTAGGGTAGTTGGGGTATTTTGAGTCTTTGGGGTCCATTGGGTCTCTGGGGTATTTTGGGTATTCGGGGTATTTTCAGTGTTCGGGGGTTTTTTTTAGGGGTCTTTTGGGGTTTTTTTAGGGTCTTCAGGATATTTTGGGTCTTTGGGATCTTTTCAATATCTTAGGTATTTTGGGTCTTGGGGTCTTTTCGGTGTTCAGGGTTTTTTGGGGTCTTTGGGATGTTTTAAGGGTCTTCAGGATATTTTGGGTCTTTGGGGTCCTTTCAATATTTCGGGTCTTTGGGGTCTTTTGGTGTTCGGGTCTTTTGGGTTTTCGGGGTCTTTTGGGTTTTTGGGTCCTTTGGGTATTTTCAGTCTTTGGGGTCTTTTGGGTATTTTCAGTCCTTGGGGTCTTTTAGGTCTTTGGGGGCTGTTAGGTATTTTGGGTCTTCAGGGTCTTTTGGGTCTTTTCAGTATTTGGGGTCTTTTAGGTCTTCAGGGTCTTTTGGGTCTTTGGACTATTTGGGGTCTTTTGGGGTCTTTTTGGTGTTCAGGGGTTTTTGGGGTCTTTGTTTTTTTTTAGGGTTTTCAGGATATTTTTGGTCTTCGGGGTCCTTTAAATATTTCGGGTCTTTGGGGTCTTTTTGGTGTTCGGGTCTTTTGCGTCTTTTGAGTATTTTCAGTCTTTGGGGGTTTTAGGTCTTTGGGGTATTTTGGGTCTTATATTTAGGTATTTTGGGTCTTCAGGGTCTTTTAGGTATTTTCATTATTTGGGATATTTTAGGTATTTGGGGTATTTTAGGTATTTTGGGTCTTCAGGGTCGTTTGGGTCTTCTGGGTCTTTTCAGTCTTTGGGGTATTTTAGGTCTTCAGGGTCTTTTCAGTCTTTGGGGTATTTTGGGTCCTTGGGGTCTCTTGGGTGTTCAGGGTATTTTGGGTATTTTGAGTCTGTGGGGTCTTTTAGGTCTTTGGGGTCTTTGGGTTATTTTAGGTCTTTGGGGTCTTTTAGGTATTTTGGGTCTTTGGGGTCTTTTGGGTCTTTTCAGGTCTTCTCAGTCTTTGGGGTCTTCTAGGTCTCAGGGCCTATTGGGTCTTCGGGGTATTTTGGGTCTTCTGGGTCTTCGGGGCACTTTGGGTCTTCTGGGTCTTTTCGGTCTTCGGGGCCTTTTGGGTCTTCGGGGTCTTTTCAGTCTTTGGGGTATTTTAGGTCTTCAGGTCTTTTCAGTCTCTGGGGTATTTTAGGTCTTTGGGGTATTTTGGGTCTTCGGGGCCTTTTGGGTCTTCTCAGTGTTTGGGGTCTTCTGGGTCTTTTTGAGTATTTGGGGTCTTATGGGTTTTCAGGGTCTTTTGGGGGTATTTAGGGTCCTTGGGGTATTTTGGATTCTCGGGTTCTTCTCAATATTTTGGGTCCTCGGGGGGGGGGGGGGGTGGGGGGGATGGGGGAAGGGGGAAGGGGGTCTTTTGGGTACCCTGGGTACTTTAGGTTAAGTATTTCAGGTTACATTTGAGGGTGGAGTCA
This sequence comes from Myxine glutinosa, assembly GCF_964187855.1. Taxonomy (NCBI): domain Eukaryota; kingdom Metazoa; phylum Chordata; class Myxini; order Myxiniformes; family Myxinidae; genus Myxine; species Myxine glutinosa. The sequence goes on from NC_136261.1 coordinate 99,384,852, forward strand.
GGTTAGCTGTCCAACCAATGGGTGAAGTGCAGACATACATACATACATACATACATACATACATACATACATACATACATACATACATACATACATACATACAGTCATGTGAAAAAGTAAGTACACCCCAAGTAAAGTTTTGACTTTTTACCTTCGCAAAAGCGGAAGGTTATGTTTTGATCGCTGTGTATTTATTTGTATGTCTGTGTGTGTGTGTGTGTGTATGTTATTCGCATAACTCGAAAAGTATTCAACCGAATTGCATGAAATTTGGTGGGATGATTGGTTATTATACGGGACACATTTGATTAGATTTTGGGAGCAATCGGGTCAAAGGTCAAGGTCAAGGTCACGAAAAGGTCAAAACTGTTCACTGTTCTGTTCCCTACACTCCCATGCCAAGTACAGAACAGTAGCTGCGGCGAAGGTATGCGCTCTACCGAGTGCCCGTTCTAGTTCAACATATTTCATCATACAGCTATTTGATCTTCATTTCAACAATATTGACAGATAAAGGTGATATAATATAACAAATATCATGAAACATTTACATTTTGCAGTCCATTGTATAATTTAAATAAACATAAGTGCAAATTTCGCATATGGAAAAAGTAAGTACACCCCGATATTTATCACTATTTCAAATACCTAAAATTAGAATCAGGTGCACCAGCTCAGGTGCAAATGATTAGAACATCGTCAGAGAGGATCTTGGAGGAACCTGTCTTATTTAAACCTCAGACATTTAGTTTGGTTTGCTCTTTGTTGTTGAAGTGTGCGGCATCACCATGCCTAGATCAAAAGAGCTCTCTGCGGCCTTCAAAAAGAAGGTTATAGATGCCTATGAGTCTGGGAAGGGATTTAAAAAGATCTCCAAACAATTTGAAATCAATCATTCGACTGTCCGGAAGATCATCTACAAGTGGAGAAGATTCCAAACAACTGCCAACTTGTTCAGGCCAGGCCGCCCCGGCAAGTTCAGCCCGAGAACAGACCGCAAGATGCTGAAAGAAGTCTCTAAGAACCCCCAGAATGTCATAACGGGACCTCCAGTTAGCTCTTGCCACTGTTGATGTCAAATTGCACGAGTCTACCATTAGAAAGAGGCTGCACAAATTCGATCTACATGGGAGGTGTGCCAGGAGGAAACCTTTGCTGTCCAGAAAGAACATCAGGGCAAGACTAAAGTTTGCCAATGAACACCAATGCAAAGACCAGCACTTCTGGAACAATGTGCTCTGGACAGATGAGTCAAAGGTCGAGCTATTTGGCCACAGTACCAGAAGACATGTTTGGCGAAAACCAAAGACAGCATTTGACAACAAGAACCTGATACCAACTGTAAAGCATGGTGGTGGAAATATTATGGTTTGGGGCAGCTTTGCTGCATCAGGGCCTGGGCAGCTTACCATCATATAATCCACTATGAATTCTTCATTGTACCAGAGGGTGCTTGAGGATAATGTGAGGCCATTTGTCGGAAATTTGAAGCTCAACTGAAGGTGGACCTTGCAACATGACAATGACCCTGAACATAACAGTAAATCCACCATGGAATGGCTGAAAAGAAAAAAATGGA
>NC_136261.1:99991430-100148930 GCF_964187855.1 Myxine glutinosa
CTCTGCCGAATTTAGTCCGAATCCGTCTACAACCTTTTGAGATATCCTGTTCACAAACGGACAGACAGACAAACAGACAGGGGTAAAAAACATAACCTCCATCCACCGTTGGTGGCAGAAAATACGAAACTCTCACTTGGGAAACATTTTCAGTCCTTCAAGTATTTCCAAAGAGAATCAGTTATTGCCTACGACCATACCACCCTGAATACGCCCGATCTCGTCCGATCTCGGAAGCTAAGCAGGTTCGGGCCCGGTTAGTACCTGGATGGGAGACCGCCTGGGAACCCCGGGTGTTGTAGGCTTTTTTTTCTCCTGCAGGGGGAGCCTGGGTCGGCTTTTTTTCCTCCGATTGGACACCATACCACCCTGCAGGCTTGTAGGCTTTTTTCCCTCCTCCTGGACACCATACCACACTGCAGTCTTGTGGGCTTTTTTTCCTCTCCTGGACACCATACCACCCTGCAGTCTTGGAGGCTTTTTTTCCTCCTCCTCGACACCATGCCACCCTGCAGTCTTGGAGGCTTTTTTCCTCCTCCTCGACACCATGCCACCCTGCAGTCTTGGAGGCTTTTTTTCCTCCTCCTCGACACCATGCCACCCTGCAGTCTTGTAGGCTTTTTTTCCTCCTCCTTGACACCATACCACCCTGCAGCCTTGTTGGCTTTTTTTTCCTCCTCCTGGACACCATACCACCCTGCAGTCTTGTAGGCTTTTTTTCCTCCTCCTCGACACCATGCCACCCTGCTGTCTAGGAGGCTTTTTTTCCTCCTCCTTGACACCATACCACCCTGCAGCCTTGTTGGCTTTTTTTTCCTCCTCCTGGACACCATACCACCCTGCAGTCTTGGAGGCTTTTTTTCCTCCTCCTGGACACCATGCCACCCTGCAGTCTTGTAGGCTTTTTTTCCTCCTCCTGGACACCATACCACCCTGCAGTCTTGTAGGCTTTTTTTCCATCTCCTGGACCCCATGCCACCCTGCAGTCTTATAGACTTTTTTTCCTCCTCCTGGACACCATGCCACCCTGCAGTCTTGGAGGCGTTTTTTCCTCCTTGACACCATACCACCCTGCAGTCTTGTGGGCTTTTTTTCCTCCTCCTGGGCACCATTCCACCCTTCACTCTTGTCAGCTATTTTTCCTCCTCCTGGACACCATGCCACCCTGCAGTCTTGGAGGCTTTTTTTCCTCCTCCTGGACACCATGCCACTCTGCAGTCTTGTAGGCTTTTCTTCCTCCGACTGGACACCATACCACCCTGCAGTCTTGTGCGCTTTTTTCCCTCCTCCTGGACACCATACCACCCTGCAGTCTTGTGGGCTTTTTTTCCTCCTCCTGGACACCATACCACCCTGCAGTCTTGGAGGCTTTTTTTCCTCCTCCTCGACACCATGCCACCCTGCAGTCTTGTAGGCTTTTTTTCCCCCTCCTGGACACCATGCCACCCTGCTGTCTTGTAGGCTTTTTTTTCCTCCTCCTGGACACAATGCCACCCTGCTGTCTTGGAGGCTTTTTTTCCTCCTCCTTGACACCATACCACCCTGCAGCCTTGTTGGCTTTTTTTTCCTCCTCCTGGACACCATACCACCCTGCAGTCTTGTAGGCTTTTTTTCCTCCTCCTGGACACCACGCCACCCTGCAGTCTTGGAGGCTTTTTTTCCTCCTCCTGGACACCATGCCACTCTGCAGTCTTGTAGGCTTTTTTTCCTCCGACTGGACACCATACCATCCTGCAGTCTTGTGGGCTTTTTTCCCTCCTCCTGGACACCATGCCACCCTGCTGTCTTGGAGGCTTTTTTTCCTCCTCCTCGACACCATGCCACCCTGCAGTCTTGTCGGCTTTTTTTCCTCCGACTGGACACCATACCACCCTGCAGGCTTGTGGGCTTTTTTTCCTCCTCCTGGACACCATACCACCCTGCAGTCTTGTGGGCTTTTTTTTCCTACTCCTGGACACCATACCACCCTGCAGTCTTGTAGGCTTTTTTCCATCTCCTGGACACCATGCCACCCTGCAGTCTTATAGGCTTTTTTTCCTCCTCCTGGACACCATGCCACCCTGCAGTCTTGTGGGCTTTTTTTCCTCCTCCTGGGCACCATACCACCCTGCACTCTTGTCAGCTATTTTTCCTCCTCCTGGAGACGATACCACCCTGCACTCTTGTTGGCTTTTTGTCCTCCTCCTGGACACCATGCCACCCTGCAGTCTTGGAGGCTTTTTTTCCTCCTCCTGGACACCATGCCACTCTGCAGTCTTGTAGGCTTTTTTTCCTCCGACTGGACACCATACCATCCTGCAGTCTTGTGGGCTTTTTTCCCTCCTCCTGGACACCATGCCACCCTGCTGTCTTGGAAGCTTTTTTTCCTCCTCCTCGACACCATGCCACCCTGCAGTCTTGTCGGCTTTTTTTCCTCCGACTGGACACCATACCACCCTGCAGGCTTGTTGGCTTTTTTTCCTCCTCCTGGAAACCATACCACCCTGCAGTCTTGTGGGCTTTTTTTTCCTACTCCTGGACACCATACCACCCTGCAGTCTTGTAGGCTTTTTTTCCTCCTCCTGGACACCATGCCACCCTGCAGTCTTGGAGGCTTTTTTTCCTCCTCCTGGACACCATGCCACCCTGCAGTCTTGGAGGCTTTTTTTCCTCCTCCTGGACACCATGCCACTCTGCAGTCTTGTAGGCTTTTTTTCCTCCGACTGGACACCATACCATCCTGCAGTCTTGTGGGCTTTTTTCCCTCCTCCTGGACACCATGCCACCCTGCTGTCTTGGAGGCTTTTTTTCCTCCTCCTCGACACCATGCCACCCTGCAGTCTTGTCGGCTTTTTTTCCTCCGACTGGACACCATACCACCCTGCAGGCTTGTTGGCTTTTTTTCCTCCTCCTGGACACCATACCACCCTGCAGTCTTGTGGGCTTTTTTTTCCTACTCCTGGACACCATACCACCCTGCAGTCTTGTAGGATTTTTTTCCTCCTCCTGGACACCATGCCACCCTGCAGTCTTGGAGGCTTTTTTTCCTCCTCCTGGACACCATGCCACTCTGCAGTCTTGTAGGCTTTTTTTCCTCCTCCTGGACACCATACCACCCTGCAGTCTTGGAGGCTTTTTTTCCTCCTCCTGGACACCATGCCACTCTGCAGTCTTGTAGGCTTTTTTTCCTCCGACTGGACACCATACCACCCTGCAGTCTTGTGGGCTTTTTTCCCTCCTACTGGACACCTCTCCACCCTGCAGTCTTGTCAGCTTTTTTTCCTCCTCCTGGACTCCATGCCACCCTACAGTCTTGTGGGCTTTCTTTCCTCCTCCTGGACACCATACCCCCCAGCAGTCTTGTGGGCGTTTTTTTCCTCCTCCTGGACACCATACCACCCTGCAGTCTTGTAGGCTTTTTTTCCTCCTCCTGCACACCATACCACCCTGCAGTCTTGTAGGCTTTTTTTTCCATCTCCTGGACCCCATGCCACCATGCAGTCTTGAAGGCTTTTTTTCCTCCTCCTGGGCACCATACCACCCTGCTCTCTTGTCAGCTATTTTCCCTCCTCCTGGAGACGATAGCACCCTGCACTCTTGTTGGCTTTTTGTCCTCCTCCTGGACACCATACCACCCTGCAGTCTTGTGGGCTTTTTTTCCTCCTCCTGGACACCATACCACCCTGCAGTCTTGTACGCTTTTTTTCCTCCTCCTGGACACCAAACCACCCTGCAGTCTTGTGGGCTTTTTTCCTCCTCCTGGACACCATACCACCCTGCAGTCTTGAAGGCTTTTTTTCCTCCTCCTGGACACCATGCCACTCTGCAGTCTTGTAGGCTTTTTTTCCTCCGACTGGACACCATACCACCCTGCAGTCTTGTGGGCTTTTTTCCCTCCTACTGGACACCTCTCCACCCTGCAGTCTTGTCAGCTTTTTTTCCTCCTCCTGGACACCATACCACCCTGCAGTCTTGTAGGCTTTTTTTCCTCCTCCTGCACACCATACCACCCTGCAGTCTTGTAGGCTTTTTTTTCCATCTCCTGGACCCCATGCCACCATGCAGTCTTGAAGGCTTTTTTTCCTCCTCCTGGGCACCATACCACCCTGCTCTCTTGTCAGCTATTTTTCCTCCTCCTGGAGACGATAGCACCCTGCACTCTTGTTGGCTTTTTGTCCTCCTCCTGGACACCATACCACCCTGCAGTCTTGTGGGCTTTTTTTCCTCCTCCTGGACACCATACCACCCTGCAGTCTTGTACGCTTTTTTTCCTCCTCCTGGACACCAAACCACCCTGCAGTCTTGTGGGCTTTTTTCCTCCTCCTGGACACCATACCACCCTGCAGTCTTGAAGGCTTTTTTCCCCCTCCTGGACACCATACCACCCTGCAGTCTTGTGGGCTTTTTTTCTTCCTCCTGGACACCATACCACCCTGCAGTCTTGTCGGCTTTTTTCCTCCTCCTGGACACCATACCACCCTGCAGTCTTGTAGGCTTTTTTTCCTCCTCTTGGACACCATACCACCCTGCACTCTTGTAGGCTTGTTTTTCCTCCTCTTGGACACCATACCACCCTGCACTCTTGTAGGCTTTTTTTCCTCCTCTTGGACACCATACCACCCTGCAGTCTTGTAGGCTTTTTTTTCTCCTACAGGGGGAGGGAGTGTTGTTGGCTTTTTTTTCTCCTGCAGGGGGAGTGTTGTCGGCATTTTTTTCTCCTGCAGGTGGAGTGTTGTTGGCTTTTTTTTTCTCCTGCAGGGGGAGTGTTGTCGACTTTTTTTTCTCCTGCAGGGGGAGTCCTGTTGGCCTTTTTTTTCTCCTGCAGGGGGAGTGTTGTAGGCTTTTTTTCTCCTGCAGGCAGGGTGTTGTTGGCTATTTTTTTCTCCTGCAGGGGGAGTGTTGTAGGCTTTTTTTCTCCTGCAGGCAGAGTGTTGTTGGCTTTTTTTCCTCCTCCAGGGGGAGTGCTGTTGGCTTTTTTTTTCTCCTGCAGGGGGAGTCTTGCAGGCTTTTTTTCTCCTGCAGGGGGAGGGAGTGTTGCAGGGTTTTTTTTTCTCCTGCAGGGGGACTGTTGTAAGATTTTTTTCTCCTGCAGGGGGAGTCTTGGAGGCTTTTTTTCTCCTGCAGGGGGAGGGAGTGTTGTAGGGTTTTTTTTCTCCTGCAGGGGGAGTGTTGTAAGTTTTTTTTTCTCCTGCAGGGAGAGTGATGTTGGCTTTTTTTTCTCCTGCAGGGGGAGGGTTGTTTTGATTGTCTGCGATTTGTGCTGTCTGACACGCTCGCTGGTATGTTCGTTTTTGCCGCACTACTCCTCGCCTTCAACTACAACTACCACTACTACGAGCCTTCAACTACTCCCAACGACCACGAGTACTTCCACCACCCCTATTGGCCTACTACGATTACAACGAGCCCACTTTTATCAGTACCGCCACTGCGACTACGACTACGACTACTAGCTGACTACTACCACTCCCACAAGCCGAATAAAAACCACTCGTACTACTGCCACCACTACCATTACCGATAAGGAATTGGAAAGAATGTGAGGGTTCTCCATTGAAAAAGAAGATCGTGATGGAAAGAAAAGTTTCAAATGGAAATTAAAAGTAAACTCGAACGGCACTCAGAAGAGAGCATACCTCCACCAGGTGCGCTGGTCACGTTTTGTATTCCAGAGTTCCCCTTAACTACCATAACTTTTTGAGATATCCTGCCAGAGGCTATATTGTTTGGCCCGATGGTGAAGAATCACTTTAAAATTCTACGAGATGGGTCCGGATCCAGATCTTCACCAAAATTGAATCGATTCTTCCTTGTCACACACACAACCTCTCCACCAAGCTTCGTCCAAATCCGTCCATAACGTTTTGAGATATCCTGCTGGATGTATCGTTTTTGGCCCTGTCTCCCAATGGTGAAGAATCATTTTAAAGAATTGTCGGAGCCGGATCCGATTCCAGATCTTCACCAAAATCGAATCATTTCGTCTTTGTCACACACGCCACATCTCTGCCGAATTTAGTCCGAATCCGTCTACAACCTTTTGAGATATCCTGTTCACAAACGGACAGACAGACAAACAGACAGGGGTAAAAAACATAACCTCCATCCACCGTTGGTGGCAGAAAATACGAAACTCTCACTTGGGAAACATTTTCAGTCCTTCAAGTATTTCCAAAGAGAATCAGTTATTGCCTACGACCATACCACCCTGAATACGCCCGATCTCGTCCGATCTCGGAAGCTAAGCAGGTTCGGGCCCGGTTAGTACCTGGATGGGAGACCGCCTGGGAACCCCGGGTGTTGTAGGCTTTTTTTTCTCCTGCAGGGGGAGCCTGGGTCGGCTTTTTTTCCTCCGATTGGACACCATACCACCCTGCAGGCTTGTAGGCTTTTTTCCCTCCTCCTGGACACCATACCACACTGCAGTCTTGTGGGCTTTTTTTCCTCTCCTGGACACCATACCACCCTGCAGTCTTGGAGGCTTTTTTTCCTCCTCCTCGACACCATGCCACCCTGCAGTCTTGGAGGCTTTTTTTCCTCCTCCTGGGCACCATACCACCCTGCACTCTTGTCAGCTATTTTTCCTCCTCCTGGAGACGATACCACCCTGCACTCTTGTTGGCTTTTTGTCCTCCTCCTGGACACCATGCCACCCTGCAGTCTTGGAGGCTTTTTTTTCCTCCTCCTGGACACCATGCCACTCTGCAGTCTTGTAGGCTTTTTTTCCTCCGACTGGACACCATACCATCCTGCAGTCTTGTGGGCTTTTTTCCCTCCTCCTGGACACCATGCCACCCTGCTGTCTTGGAAGCTTTTTTTCCTCCTCCTCGACACCATGCCACCCTGCTGTCTTGTCGGCTTTTTTTCCTCCGACTGGACACCATACCACCCTGCAGGCTTGTTGGCTTTTTTTCCTCCTCCTGGAAACCATACCACCCTGCAGTCTTGTGGGCTTTTTTTTCCTACTCCTGGACACCATACCACCCTGCAGTCTTGTAGGCTTTTTTTCCTCCTCCTGGACACCATGCCACCCTGCAGTCTTGGAGGCTTTTTTTCCTCCTCCTGGACACCATGCCACCCTGCAGTCTTGGAGGCTTTTTTTCCTCCTCCTGGACACCATGCCACTCTGCAGTCTTGTAGGCTTTTTTTCCTCCGTCTGGACACCATACCATCCTGCAGTCTTGTGGGCTTTTTTCCCTCCTCCTGGACACCATGCCACCCTGCTGTCTTGGAGGCTTTTTTTCCTCCTCCTCGACACCATGCCACCCTGCAGTCTTGTCGGCTTTTTTTCCTCCGACTGGACACCATACCACCCTGCAGGCTTGTTGGCTTTTTTTCCTCCTCCTGGACACCATACCACCCTGCAGTCTTGTGGGCTTTTTTTTCCTACTCCTGGACACCATACCACCCTGCAGTCTTGTAGGCTTTTTTTCCTCCTCCTGGACACCATGCCACCCTGCAGTCTTGGAGGCTTTTTTTCCTCCTCCTGGACACCATGCCACTCTGCAGTCTTGTAGGCTTTTTTTCCTCCTCCTGGACACCATACCACCCTGCAGTCTTGGAGGCTTTTTTTCCTCCTCCTGGACACCATGCCACTCTGCAGTCTTGTAGGCTTTTTTTCCTCCGACTGGACACCATACCACCCTGCAGTCTTGTGGGCTTTTTTCCCTCCTACTGGACACCTCTCCACCCTGCAGTCTTGTCGGCTTTTTTTCCTCCTCCTGGACTCCATGCCACCCTACAGTCTTGTGGGCTTTCTTTCCTCCTCCTGGACACCATACCCCCCAGCAGTCTTGTGGGCGTTTTTTTCCTCCTCCTGGACACCATACCACCCTGCAGTCTTGTAGGCTTTTTTTCCTCCTCCTGCACACCATACCACCCTGCAGTCTTGTAGGCTTTTTTTTCCATCTCCTGGACCCCATGCCACCATGCAGTCTTGAAGGCTTTTTTTCCTCCTCCTGGGCACCATACCACCCTGCTCTCTTGTCAGCTATTTTTCCTCCTCCTGGAGACGATAGCACCCTGCACTCTTGTTGGCTTTTTGTCCTCCTCCTGGACACCATACCACCCTGCAGTCTTGTGGGCTTTTTTTCCTCCTCCTGGACACCATACCACCCTGCAGTCTTGTACGCTTTTTTTCCTCCTCCTGGACACCAAACCACCCTGCAGTCTTGTGGGCTTTTTTCCTCCTCCTGGACACCATACCACCCTGCAGTCTTGAAGGCTTTTTTCCCCCTCCTGGACACCATACCACCCTGCAGTCTTGTGGGCTTTTTTTCTTCCTCCTGGACACCATACCACCCTGCAGTCTTGTCGGCTTTTTTCCTCCTCCTGGACACCATACCACCCTGCAGTCTTGTAGGCTTTTTTTCCTCCTCTTGGACACCATACCACCCTGCACTCTTGTAGGCTTGTTTTTCCTCCTCTTGGACACCATACCACCCTGCACTCTTGTAGGCTTTTTTTCCTCCTCTTGGACACCATACCACCCTGCAGTCTTGTAGGCTTTTTTTTCTCCTACAGGGGGAGGGAGTGTTGTTGGCTTTTTTTTCTCCTGCAGGGGGAGTGTTGTCGGCATTTTTTTCTCCTGCAGGTGGAGTGTTGTTGGCTTTTTTTTTCTCCTGCAGGGGGAGTGTTGTCGACTTTTTTTTCTCCTGCAGGGGGAGTCCTGTTGGCTTTTTTTTTCTCCTGCAGGGGGAGTGTTGTAGGCTTTTTTTCTCCTGCAGGCAGGGTGTTGTTGGCTATTTTTTTCTCCTGCAGGGGGAGTGTTGTAGGCTTTTTTTCTCCTGCAGGCAGAGTGTTGTTGGCTTTTTTTCCTCCTCCAGGGGGAGTGCTGTTGGCTTTTTTTTTCTCCTGCAGGGGGAGTCTTGCAGGCTTTTTTTCTCCTGCAGGGGGAGGGAGTGTTGCAGGGTTTTTTTTTCTCCTGCAGGGGGACTGTTGTAAGATTTTTTTCTCCTGCAGGGGGAGTCTTGGAGGCTTTTTTTCTCCTGCAGGGGGAGGGAGTGTTGTAGGGTTTTTTTTCTCCTGCAGGGGGAGTGTTGTAAGTTTTTTTTTCTCCTGCAGGGAGAGTGATGTTGGCTTTTTTTTCTCCTGCAGGGGGAGGGTTGTTTTGATTGTCTGCGATTTGTGCTGTCTGACACGCTCGCTGGTATGTTCGTTTTTGCCGCACTACTCCTCGCCTTCAACTACAACTACCACTACTACGAGCCTTCAACTACTCCCAACGACCACGAGTACTTCCACCACCCCTATTGGCCTACTACGATTACAACGAGCCCACTTTTATCAGTACCGCCACTGCGACTACGACTACGACTACTAGCTGACTACTACCACTCCCACAAGCCGAATAAAAACCACTCGTACTACTGCCACCACTACCATTACCGATAAGGAATTGGAAAGAATGTGAGGGTTCTCCATTGAAAAAGAAGATCGTGATGGAAAGAAAAGTTTCAAATGGAAATTAAAAGTAAACTCGAACGGCACTCAGAAGAGAGCATACCTCCACCAGGTGCGCTGGTCACGTTTTGTATTCCAGAGTTCCCCTTAACTACCATAACTTTTTGAGATATCCTGCCAGAGGCTATATTGTTTGGCCCGATGGTGAAGAATCACTTTAAAATTCTACGAGATGGGTCCGGATCCAGATCTTCACCAAAATTGAATCGATTCTTCCTTGTCACACACACAACCTCTCCACCAAGCTTCGTCCAAATCCGTCCATAACGTTTTGAGATATCCTGCTGGATGTATCGTTTTTGGCCCTGTCTCCCAATGGTGAAGAATCATTTTAAAGAATTGTCGGAGCCGGATCCGATTCCAGATCTTCACCAAAATCGAATCATTTCGTCTTTGTCACACACGCCACATCTCTGCCGAATTTAGTCCGAATCCGTCTACAACCTTTTGAGATATCCTGTTCACAAACGGACAGACAGACAAACAGACAGGGGTAAAAAACATAACCTCCATCCACCGTTGGTGGCAGAAAATACGAAACTCTCACTTGGGAAACATTTTCAGTCCTTCAAGTATTTCCAAAGAGAATCAGTTATTGCCTACGACCATACCACCCTGAATACGCCCGATCTCGTCCGATCTCGGAAGCTAAGCAGGTTCGGGCCCGGTTAGTACCTGGATGGGAGACCGCCTGGGAACCCCGGGTGTTGTAGGCTTTTTTTTCTCCTGCAGGGGGAGCCTGGGTCGGCTTTTTTTCCTCCGATTGGACACCATACCACCCTGCAGGCTTGTAGGCTTTTTTCCCTCCTCCTGGACACCATACCACACTGCAGTCTTGTGGGCTTTTTTTCCTCTCCTGGACACCATACCACCCTGCAGTCTTGGAGGCTTTTTTTCCTCCTCCTCGACACCATGCCACCCTGCAGTCTTGGAGGCTTTTTTTCCTCCTCCTCGACACCATGCCACCCTGCAGTCTTGGAGGCTTTTTTTCCTCCTCCTCGACACCATGCCACCCTGCAGTCTTGTAGGCTTTTTTTCCTCCTCCTTGACACCATACCACCCTGCAGCCTTGTTGGCTTTTTTTTCCTCCTCCTGGACACCATACCACCCTGCAGTCTTGTAGGCTTTTTTTCCTCCTCCTCGACACCATGCCACCCTGCTGTCTAGGAGGCTTTTTTTCCTCCTCCTTGACACCATACCACCCTGCAGCCTTGTTGGCTTTTTTTTCCTCCTCCTGGACACCATACCACCCTGCAGTCTTGGAGGCTTTTTTTCCTCCTCCTGGACACCATGCCACCCTGCAGTCTTGTAGGCTTTTTTTCCTCCTCCTGGACACCATACCACCCTGCAGTCTTGTAGGCTTTTTTTCCATCTCCTGGACCCCATGCCACCCTGCAGTCTTATAGACTTTTTTTCCTCCTCCTGGACACCATGCCACCCTGCAGTCTTGGAGGCGTTTTTTCCTCCTTGACACCATACCACCCTGCAGTCTTGTGGGCTTTTTTTCCTCCTCCTGGGAACCATTCCACCCTTCACTCTTGTCAGCTATTTTTCCTCCTCCTGGACACCATGCCACCCTGCAGTCTTGGAGGCTTTTTTTCCTCCTCCTGGACACCATGCCACTCTGCAGTCTTGTAGGCTTTTCTTCCTCCGACTGGACACCATACCACCCTGCAGTCTTGTGCGCTTTTTTCCCTCCTCCTGGACACCATACCACCCTGCAGTCTTGTGGGCTTTTTTTCCTCCTCCTGGACACCATACCACCCTGCAGTCTTGGAGGCTTTTTTTCCTCCTCCTCGACACCATGCCACCCTGCAGTCTTGTAGGCTTTTTTTCCCCCTCCTGGACACCATGCCACCCTGCTGTCTTGTACGCTTTTTTTTCCTCCTCCTGGACACAATGCCACCCTGCTGTCTTGGAGGCTTTTTTTCCTCCTCCTTGACACCATACCACCCTGCAGCCTTGTTGGCTTTTTTTTCCTCCTCCTGGACACCATACCACCCTGCAGTCTTGTAGGCTTTTTTTCCTCCTCCTGGACACCACGCCACCCTGCAGTCTTGGAGGCTTTTTTTCCTCCTCCTGGACACCATGCCACTCTGCAGTCTTGTAGGCTTTTTTTCCTCCGACTGGACACCATACCATCCTGCAGTCTTGTGGGCTTTTTTCCCTCCTCCTGGACACCATGCCACCCTGCTGTCTTGGAGGCTTTTTTTCCTCCTCCTCGACACCATGCCACCCTGCAGTCTTGTCGGCTTTTTTTCCTCCGACTGGACACCATACCACCCTGCAGGCTTGTGGGCTTTTTTTCCTCCTCCTGGACACCATACCACCCTGCAGTCTTGTGGGCTTTTTTTTCCTACTCCTGGACACCATACCACCCTGCAGTCTTGTAGGCTTTTTTCCATCTCCTGGACACCATGCCACCCTGCAGTCTTATAGGCTTTTTTTCCTCCTCCTGGACACCATGCCACCCTGCAGTCTTGTGGGCTTTTTTTCCTCCTCCTGGGCACCATACCACCCTGCACTCTTGTCAGCTATTTTTCCTCCTCCTGGAGACGATACCACCCTGCACTCTTGTTGGCTTTTTGTCCTCCTCCTGGACACCATGCCACCCTGCAGTCTTGGAGGCTTTTTTTCCTCCTCCTGGACACCATGCCACTCTGCAGTCTTGTAGGCTTTTTTTCCTCCGACTGGACACCATACCATCCTGCAGTCTTGTGGGCTTTTTTCCCTCCTCCTGGACACCATGCCACCCTGCTGTCTTGGAAGCTTTTTTTCCTCCTCCTCGACACCATGCCACCCTGCAGTCTTGTCGGCTTTTTTTCCTCCGACTGGACACCATACCACCCTGCAGGCTTGTTGGCTTTTTTTCCTCCTCCTGGAAACCATACCACCCTGCAGTCTTGTGGGCTTTTTTTTCCTACTCCTGGACACCATACCACCCTGCAGTCTTGTAGGCTTTTTTTCCTCCTCCTGGACACCATGCCACCCTGCAGTCTTGGAGGCTTTTTTTCCTCCTCCTGGACACCATGCCACCCTGCAGTCTTGGAGGCTTTTTTTCCTCCTCCTGGACACCATGCCACTCTGCAGTCTTGTAGGCTTTTTTTCCTCCGACTGGACACCATACCATCCTGCAGTCTTGTGGGCTTTTTTCCCTCCTCCTGGACACCATGCCACCCTGCTGTCTTGGAGGCTTTTTTTCCTCCTCCTCGACACCATGCCACCCTGCAGTCTTGTCGGCTTTTTTTCCTCCGACTGGACACCATACCACCCTGCAGGCTTGTTGGCTTTTTTTCCTCCTCCTGGACACCATACCACCCTGCAGTCTTGTGGGCTTTTTTTTCCTACTCCTGGACACCATACCACCCTGCAGTCTTGTAGGCTTTTTTTCCTCCTCCTGGACACCATGCCACCCTGCAGTCTTGGAGGCTTTTTTTCCTCCTCCTGGACACCATGCCACTCTGCAGTCTTGTAGGCTTTTTTTCCTCCTCCTGGACACCATACCACCCTGCAGTCTTGGAGGCTTTTTTTCCTCCTCCTGGACACCATGCCACTCTGCAGTCTTGTAGGCTTTTTTTCCTCCGACTGGACACCATACCACCCTGCAGTCTTGTGGGCTTTTTTCCCTCCTACTGGACACCTCTCCACCCTGCAGTCTTGTCAGCTTTTTTTCCTCCTCCTGGACTCCATGCCACCCTACAGTCTTGTGGGCTTTCTTTCCTCCTCCTGGACACCATACCCCCCAGCAGTCTTGTAGGCGTTTTTTTCCTCCTCCTGGACACCATACCACCCTGCAGTCTTGTAGGCTTTTTTTCCTCCTCCTGCACACCATACCACCCTGCAGTCTTGTAGGCTTTTTTTTCCATCTCCTGGACCCCATGCCACCATGCAGTCTTGAAGGCTTTTTTTCCTCCTCCTGGGCACCATACCACCCTGCTCTCTTGTCAGCTATTTTTCCTCCTCCTGGAGACGATAGCACCCTGCACTCTTGTTGGCTTTTTGTCCTCCTCCTGGACACCATACCACCCTGCAGTCTTGTGGGCTTTTTTTCCTCCTCCTGGACACCATACCACCCTGCAGTCTTGTACGCTTTTTTTCCTCCTCCTGGACACCAAACCACCCTGCAGTCTTGTGGGCTTTTTTCCTCCTCCTGGACACCATACCACCCTGCAGTCTTGAAGGCTTTTTTTCCTCCTCCTGGACACCATGCCACTCTGCAGTCTTGTAGGCTTTTTTTCCTCCGACTGGACACCATACCACCCTGCAGTCTTGTGGGCTTTTTTCCCTCCTACTGGACACCTCTCCACCCTGCAGTCTTGTCAGCTTTTTTTCCTCCTCCTGGACACCATACCACCCTGCAGTCTTGTAGGCTTTTTTTCCTCCTCCTGCACACCATACCACCCTGCAGTCTTGTAGGCTTTTTTTTCCATCTCCTGGACCCCATGCCACCATGCAGTCTTGAAGGCTTTTTTTCCTCCTCCTGGGCACCATACCACCCTGCTCTCTTGTCAGCTATTTTTCCTCCTCCTGGAGACGATAGCACCCTGCACTCTTGTTGGCTTTTTGTCCTCCTCCTGGACACCATACCACCCTGCAGTCTTGTGGGCTTTTTTTCCTCCTCCTGGACACCATACCACCCTGCAGTCTTGTACGCTTTTTTTCCTCCTCCTGGACACCAAACCACCCTGCAGTCTTGTGGGCTTTTTTCCTCCTCCTGGACACCATACCACCCTGCAGTCTTGAAGGCTTTTTTCCCCCTCCTGGACACCATACCACCCTGCAGTCTTGTGGGCTTTTTTTCTTCCTCCTGGACACCATACCACCCTGCAGTCTTGTCGGCTTTTTTCCTCCTCCTGGACACCATACCACCCTGCAGTCTTGTAGGCTTTTTTTCCTCCTCTTGGACACCATACCACCCTGCACTCTTGTAGGCTTGTTTTTCCTCCTCTTGGACACCATACCACCCTGCACTCTTGTAGGCTTTTTTTCCTCCTCTTGGACACCATACCACCCTGCAGTCTTGTAGGCTTTTTTTTCTCCTACAGGGGGAGGGAGTGTTGTTGGCTTTTTTTTCTCCTGCAGGGGGAGTGTTGTCGGCATTTTTTTCTCCTGCAGGTGGAGTGTTGTTGGCTTTTTTTTTCTCCTGCAGGGGGAGTGTTGTCGACTTTTTTTTCTCCTGCAGGGGGAGTCCTGTTGGCTTTTTTTTTCTCCTGCAGGGGGAGTGTTGTAGGCTTTTTTTCTCCTGCAGGCAGGGTGTTGTTGGCTATTTTTTTCTCCTGCAGGGGGAGTGTTGTAGGCTTTTTTTCTCCTGCAGGCAGAGTGTTGTTGGCTTTTTTTCCTCCTCCAGGGGGAGTGCTGTTGGCTTTTTTTTTCTCCTGCAGGGGGAGTCTTGCAGGCTTTTTTTCTCCTGCAGGGGGAGGGAGTGTTGCAGGGTTTTTTTTTCTCCTGCAGGGGGACTGTTGTAAGATTTTTTTCTCCTGCAGGGGGAGTCTTGGAGGCTTTTTTTCTCCTGCAGGGGGAGGGAGTGTTGTAGGGTTTTTTTTCTCCTGCAGGGGGAGTGTTGTAAGTTTTTTTTTCTCCTGCAGGGAGAGTGATGTTGGCTTTTTTTTCTCCTGCAGGGGGAGGGTTGTTTTGATTGTCTGCGATTTGTGCTGTCTGACACGCTCGCTGGTATGTTCGTTTTTGCCGCACTACTCCTCGCCTTCAACTACAACTACCACTACTACGAGCCTTCAACTACTCCCAACGACCACGAGTACTTCCACCACCCCTATTGGCCTACTACGATTACAACGAGCCCACTTTTATCAGTACCGCCACTGCGACTACGACTACGACTACTAGCTGACTACTACCACTCCCACAAGCCGAATAAAAACCACTCGTACTACTGCCACCACTACCATTACCGATAAGGAATTGGAAAGAATGTGAGGGTTCTCCATTGAAAAAGAAGATCGTGATGGAAAGAAAAGTTTCAAATGGAAATTAAAAGTAAACTCGAACGGCACTCAGAAGAGAGCATACCTCCACCAGGTGCGCTGGTCACGTTTTGTATTCCAGAGTTCCCCTTAACTACCATAACTTTTTGAGATATCCTGCCAGAGGCTATATTGTTTGGCCCGATGGTGAAGAATCACTTTAAAATTCTACGAGATGGGTCCGGATCCAGATCTTCACCAAAATTGAATCGATTCTTCCTTGTCACACACACAACCTCTCCACCAAGCTTCGTCCAAATCCGTCCATAACGTTTTGAGATATCCTGCTGGATGTATCGTTTTTGGCCCTGTCTCCCAATGGTGAAGAATCATTTTAAAGAATTGTCGGAGCCGGATCCGATTCCAGATCTTCACCAAAATCGAATCATTTCGTCTTTGTCACACACGCCACATCTCTGCCGAATTTAGTCCGAATCCGTCTACAACCTTTTGAGATATCCTGTTCACAAACGGACAGACAGACAAACAGACAGGGGTAAAAAACATAACCTCCATCCACCGTTGGTGGTAGAAAATACGAAACTCTCACTTGGGAAACATTTTCAGTCCTTCAAGTATTTCCAAAGAGAATCAGTTATTGCCTACGACCATACCACCCTGAATACGCCCGATCTCGTCCGATCTCGGAAGCTAAGCAGGTTCGGGCCCGGTTAGTACCTGGATGGGAGACCGCCTGGGAACCCCGGGTGTTGTAGGCTTTTTTTTCTCCTGCAGGGGGAGCCTGGGTCGGCTTTTTTTCCTCCGATTGGACACCATACCACCCTGCAGGCTTGTAGGCTTTTTTCCCTCCTCCTGGACACCATACCACACTGCAGTCTTGTGGGCTTTTTTTCCTCTCCTGGACACCATACCACCCTGCAGTCTTGGAGGCTTTTTTTCCTCCTCCTCGACACCATGCCACCCTGCAGTCTTGGAGGCTTTTTTTCCTCCTCCTCGACACCATGCCACCCTGCAGTCTTGGAGGCTTTTTTTCCTCCTCCTCGACACCATGCCACCCTGCAGTCTTGTAGGCTTTTTTTCCTCCTCCTTGACACCATACCACCCTGCAGCCTTGTTGGCTTTTTTTTCCTCCTCCTGGACACCATACCACCCTGCAGTCTTGTAGGCTTTTTTTCCTCCTCCTCGACACCATGCCACCCTGCTGTCTAGGAGGCTTTTTTTCCTCCTCCTTGACACCATACCACCCTGCAGCCTTGTTGGCTTTTTTTTCCTCCTCCTGGACACCATACCACCCTGCAGTCTTGGAGGCTTTTTTTCCTCCTCCTGGACACCATGCCACCCTGCAGTCTTGTAGGCTTTTTTTCCTCCTCCTGGACACCATACCACCCTGCAGTCTTGTAGGCTTTTTTTCCATCTCCTGGACCCCATGCCACCCTGCAGTCTTATAGACTTTTTTTCCTCCTCCTGGACACCATGCCACCCTGCAGTCTTGGAGGCGTTTTTTCCTCCTTGACACCATACCACCCTGCAGTCTTGTGGGCTTTTTTTCCTCCTCCTGGGCACCATTCCACCCTTCACTCTTGTCAGCTATTTTTCCTCCTCCTGGACACCATGCCACCCTGCAGTCTTGGAGGCTTTTTTTCCTCCTCCTGGACACCATGCCACTCTGCAGTCTTGTAGGCTTTTCTTCCTCCGACTGGACACCATACCACCCTGCAGTCTTGTGCGCTTTTTTCCCTCCTCCTGGACACCATACCACCCTGCAGTCTTGTGGGCTTTTTTTCCTCCTCCTGGACACCATACCACCCTGCAGTCTTGGAGGCTTTTTTTCCTCCTCCTCGACACCATGCCACCCTGCAGTCTTGTAGGCTTTTTTTCCCCCTCCTGGACACCATGCCACCCTGCTGTCTTGTAGGCTTTTTTTTCCTCCTCCTGGACACAATGCCACCCTGCTGTCTTGGAGGCTTTTTTTCCTCCTCCTTGACACCATACCACCCTGCAGCCTTGTTGGCTTTTTTTTCCTCCTCCTGGACACCATACCACCCTGCAGTCTTGTAGGCTTTTTTTCCTCCTCCTGGACACCACGCCACCCTGCAGTCTTGGAGGCTTTTTTTCCTCCTCCTGGACACCATGCCACTCTGCAGTCTTGTAGGCTTTTTTTCCTCCGACTGGACACCATACCATCCTGCAGTCTTGTGGGCTTTTTTCCCTCCTCCTGGACACCATGCCACCCTGCTGTCTTGGAGGCTTTTTTTCCTCCTCCTCGACACCATGCCACCCTGCAGTCTTGTCGGCTTTTTTTCCTCCGACTGGACACCATACCACCCTGCAGGCTTGTGGGCTTTTTTTCCTCCTCCTGGACACCATACCACCCTGCAGTCTTGTGGGCTTTTTTTTCCTACTCCTGGACACCATACCACCCTGCAGTCTTGTAGGCTTTTTTCCATCTCCTGGACACCATGCCACCCTGCAGTCTTATAGGCTTTTTTTCCTCCTCCTGGACACCATGCCACCCTGCAGTCTTGTGGGCTTTTTTTCCTCCTCCTGGGCACCATACCACCCTGCACTCTTGTCAGCTATTTTTCCTCCTCCTGGAGACGATACCACCCTGCACTCTTGTTGGCTTTTTGTCCTCCTCCTGGACACCATGCCACCCTGCAGTCTTGGAGGCTTTTTTTCCTCCTCCTGGACACCATGCCACTCTGCAGTCTTGTAGGCTTTTTTTCCTCCGACTGGACACCATACCATCCTGCAGTCTTGTGGGCTTTTTTCCCTCCTCCTGGACACCATGCCACCCTGCTGTCTTGGAAGCTTTTTTTCCTCCTCCTCGACACCATGCCACCCTGCCGTCTTGTCGGCTTTTTTTCCTCCGACTGGACACCATACCACCCTGCAGGCTTGTTGGCTTTTTTTCCTCCTCCTGGAAACCATACCACCCTGCAGTCTTGTGGGCTTTTTTTTCCTACTCCTGGACACCATACCACCCTGCAGTCTTGTAGGCTTTTTTTCCTCCTCCTGGACACCATGCCACCCTGCAGTCTTGGAGGCTTTTTTTCCTCCTCCTGGACACCATGCCACCCTGCAGTCTTGGAGGCTTTTTTTCCTCCTCCTGGACACCATGCCACTCTGCAGTCTTGTAGGCTTTTTTTCCTCCGACTGGACACCATACCATCCTGCAGTCTTGTGGGCTTTTTTCCCTCCTCCTGGACACCATGCCACCCTGCTGTCTTGGAGGCTTTTTTTCCTCCTCCTCGACACCATGCCACCCTGCAGTCTTGTCGGCTTTTTTTCCTCCGACTGGACACCATACCACCCTGCAGGCTTGTTGGCTTTTTTTCCTCCTCCTGGACACCATACCACCCTGCAGTCTTGTGGGCTTTTTTTTCCTACTCCTGGACACCATACCACCCTGCAGTCTTGTAGGCTTTTTTTCCTCCTCCTGGACACCATGCCACCCTGCAGTCTTGGAGGCTTTTTTTCCTCCTCCTGGACACCATGCCACTCTGCAGTCTTGTAGGCTTTTTTTCCTCCTCCTGGACACCATACCACCCTGCAGTCTTGGAGGCTTTTTTTCCTCCTCCTGGACACCATGCCACTCTGCAGTCTTGTAGGCTTTTTTTCCTCCGACTGGACACCATACCACCCTGCAGTCTTGTGGGCTTTTTTCCCTCCTACTGGACACCTCTCCACCCTGCAGTCTTGTCAGCTTTTTTTCCTCCTCCTGGACTCCATGCCACCCTACAGTCTTGTGGGCTTTCTTTCCTCCTCCTGGACACCATACCCCCCAGCAGTCTTGTGGGCGTTTTTTTCCTCCTCCTGGACACCATACCACCCTGCAGTCTTGTAGGCTTTTTTTCCTCCTCCTGCACACCATACCACCCTGCAGTCTTGTAGGCTTTTTTTTCCATCTCCTGGACCCCATGCCACCATGCAGTCTTGAAGGCTTTTTTTCCTCCTCCTGGGCACCATACCACCCTGCTCTCTTGTCAGCTATTTTTCCTCCTCCTGGAGACGATAGCACCCTGCACTCTTGTTGGCTTTTTGTCCTCCTCCTGGACACCATACCACCCTGCAGTCTTGTGGGCTTTTTTTCCTCCTCCTGGACACCATACCACCCTGCAGTCTTGTACGCTTTTTTTCCTCCTCCTGGACACCAAACCACCCTGCAGTCTTGTGGGCTTTTTTCCTCCTCCTGGACACCATACCACCCTGCAGTCTTGAAGGCTTTTTTTCCTCCTCCTGGACACCATGCCACTCTGCAGTCTTGTAGGCTTTTTTTCCTCCGACTGGACACCATACCACCCTGCAGTCTTGTGGGCTTTTTTCCCTCCTACTGGACACCTCTCCACCCTGCAGTCTTGTCAGCTTTTTTTCCTCCTCCTGGACACCATACCACCCTGCAGTCTTGTAGGCTTTTTTTCCTCCTCCTGCACACCATACCACCCTGCAGTCTTGTAGGCTTTTTTTTCCATCTCCTGGACCCCATGCCACCATGCAGTCTTGAAGGCTTTTTTTCCTCCTCCTGGGCACCATACCACCCTGCTCTCTTGTCAGCTATTTTTCCTCCTCCTGGAGACGATAGCACCCTGCACTCTTGTTGGCTTTTTGTCCTCCTCCTGGACACCATACCACCCTGCAGTCTTGTGGGCTTTTTTTCCTCCTCCTGGACACCATACCACCCTGCAGTCTTGTACGCTTTTTTTCCTCCTCCTGGACACCAAACCACCCTGCAGTCTTGTGGGCTTTTTTCCTCCTCCTGGACACCATACCACCCTGCAGTCTTGAAGGCTTTTTTCCCCCTCCTGGACACCATACCACCCTGCAGTCTTGTGGGCTTTTTTTCTTCCTCCTGGACACCATACCACCCTGCAGTCTTGTCGGCTTTTTTCCTCCTCCTGGACACCATACCACCCTGCAGTCTTGTAGGCTTTTTTTCCTCCTCTTGGACACCATACCACCCTGCACTCTTGTAGGCTTGTTTTTCCTCCTCTTGGACACCATACCACCCTGCACTCTTGTAGGCTTTTTTTCCTCCTCTTGGACACCATACCACCCTGCAGTCTTGTAGGCTTTTTTTTTCTCCTACAGGGGGAGGGAGTGTTGTTGGCTTTTTTTTCTCCTGCAGGGGGAGTGTTGTCGGCATTTTTTTCTCCTGCAGGTGGAGTGTTGTTGGCTTTTTTTTTCTCCTGCAGGGGGAGAGTTGTCGACTTTTTTTTCTCCTGCAGGGGGAGTCCTGTTGGCCTTTTTTTTCTCCTGCAGGGGGAGTGTTGTAGGCTTTTTTTCTCCTGCAGGCAGGGTGTTGTTGGCTATTTTTTTCTCCTGCAGGGGGAGTGTTGTAGGCTTTTTTTCTCCTGCAGGCAGAGTGTTGTTGGCTTTTTTTCCTCCTCCAGGGGGAGTGCTGTTGGCTTTTTTTTTCTCCTGCAGGGGGAGTCTTGCAGGCTTTTTTTCTCCTGCAGGGGGAGGGAGTGTTGCAGGGTTTTTTTTTCTCCTGCAGGGGGACTGTTGTAAGATTTTTTTCTCCTGCAGGGGGAGTCTTGGAGGCTTTTTTTCTCCTGCAGGGGGAGGGAGTGTTGTAGGGTTTTTTTTCTCCTGCAGGGGGAGTGTTGTAAGTTTTTTTTTCTCCTGCAGGGAGAGTGATGTTGGCTTTTTTTTCTCCTGCAGGGGGAGGGTTGTTTTGATTGTCTGCGATTTGTGCTGTCTGACACGCTCGCTGGTATGTTCGTTTTTGCCGCACTACTCCTCGCCTTCAACTACAACTACCACTACTACGAGCCTTCAACTACTCCCAACGACCACGAGTACTTCCACCACCCCTATTGGCCTACTACGATTACAACGAGCCCACTTTTATCAGTACCGCCACTGCGACTACGACTACGACTACTAGCTGACTACTACCACTCCCACAAGCCGAATAAAAACCACTCGTACTACTGCCACCACTACCATTACCGATAAGGAATTGGAAAGAATGTGAGGGTTCTCCATTGAAAAAGAAGATCGTGATGGAAAGAAAAGTTTCAAATGGAAATTAAAAGTAAACTCGAACGGCACTCAGAAGAGAGCATACCTCCACCAGGTGCGCTGGTCACGTTTTGTATTCCAGAGTTCCCCTTAACTACCATAACTTTTTGAGATATCCTGCCAGAGGCTATATTGTTTGGCCCGATGGTGAAGAATCACTTTAAAATTCTACGAGATGGGTCCGGATCCAGATCTTCACCAAAATTGAATCGATTCTTCCTTGTCACACACACAACCTCTCCACCAAGCTTCGTCCAAATCCGTCCATAACGTTTTGAGATATCCTGCTGGATGTATCGTTTTTGGCCCTGTCTCCCAATGGTGAAGAATCATTTTAAAGAATTGTCGGAGCCGGATCCGATTCCAGATCTTCACCAAAATCGAATCATTTCGTCTTTGTCACACACGCCACATCTCTGCCGAATTTAGTCCGAATCCGTCTACAACCTTTTGAGATATCCTGTTCACAAACGGACAGACAGACAAACAGACAGGGGTAAAAAACATAACCTCCATCCACCGTTGGTGGCAGAAAATACGAAACTCTCACTTGGGAAACATTTTCAGTCCTTCAAGTATTTCCAAAGAGAATCAGTTATTGCCTACGACCATACCACCCTGAATACGCCCGATCTCGTCCGATCTCGGAAGCTAAGCAGGTTCGGGCCCGGTTAGTACCTGGATGGGAGACCGCCTGGGAACCCCGGGTGTTTTTTTCTCCTGCAGGGGGAGCCTGGGTCGGCTTTTTTTCCTCCGATTGGACACCATACCACCCTGCAGGCTTGTAGGCTTTTTCCCCTCCTCCTGGACACCATACCACACTGCAGTCTTGTGGGCTTTTTTTCCTCTCCTGGACACCATACCACCCTGCAGTCTTGGAGGCTTTTTTTCCTCCTCCTCGACACCATGCCACCCTGCAGTCTTGGAGGCTTTTTTTCCTCCTCCTGGGCACCATACCACCCTGCACTCTTGTCAGCTATTTTTCCTCCTCCTGGAGACGATACCACCCTGCACTCTTGTTGGCTTTTTGTCCTCCTCCTGGACACCATGCCACCCTGCAGTCTTGGAGGCTTTTTTTTCCTCCTCCTGGACACCATGCCACTCTGCAGTCTTGTAGGCTTTTTTTCCTCCGACTGGACACCATACCATCCTGCAGTCTTGTGGGCTTTTTTCCCTCCTCCTGGACACCATGCCACCCTGCTGTCTTGGAAGCTTTTTTTCCTCCTCCTCGACACCATGCCACCCTGCTGTCTTGTCGGCTTTTTTTCCTCCGACTGGACACCATACCACCCTGCAGGCTTGTTGGCTTTTTTTCCTCCTCCTGGAAACCATACCACCCTGCAGTCTTGTGGGCTTTTTTTTCCTACTCCTGGACACCATACCACCCTGCAGTCTTGTAGGCTTTTTTTCCTCCTCCTGGACACCATGCCACCCTGCAGTCTTGGAGGCTTTTTTTCCTCCTCCTGGACACCATGCCACCCTGCAGTCTTGGAGGCTTTTTTTCCTCCTCCTGGACACCATGCCACTCTGCAGTCTTGTAGGCTTTTTTTCCTCCGTCTGGACACCATACCATCCTGCAGTCTTGTGGGCTTTTTTCCCTCCTCCTGGACACCATGCCACCCTGCTGTCTTGGAGGCTTTTTTTCCTCCTCCTCGACACCATGCCACCCTGCAGTCTTGTCGGCTTTTTTTCCTCCGACTGGACACCATACCACCCTGCAGGCTTGTTGGCTTTTTTTCCTCCTCCTGGACACCATACCACCCTGCAGTCTTGTGGGCTTTTTTTTCCTACTCCTGGACACCATACCACCCTGCAGTCTTGTAGGCTTTTTTTCCTCCTCCTGGACACCATGCCACCCTGCAGTCTTGGAGGCTTTTTTTCCTCCTCCTGGACACCATGCCACTCTGCAGTCTTGTAGGCTTTTTTTCCTCCTCCTGGACACCATACCACCCTGCAGTCTTGGAGGCTTTTTTTCCTCCTCCTGGACACCATGCCACTCTGCAGTCTTGTAGGCTTTTTTTCCTCCGACTGGACACCATACCACCCTGCAGTCTTGTGGGCTTTTTTCCCTCCTACTGGACACCTCTCCACCCTGCAGTCTTGTCGGCTTTTTTTCCTCCTCCTGGACTCCATGCCACCCTACAGTCTTGTGGGCTTTCTTTCCTCCTCCTGGACACCATACCCCCCAGCAGTCTTGTGGGCGTTTTTTTCCTCCTCCTGGACACCATACCACCCTGCAGTCTTGTAGGCTTTTTTTCCTCCTCCTGCACACCATACCACCCTGCAGTCTTGTAGGCTTTTTTTTCCATCTCCTGGACCCCATGCCACCATGCAGTCTTGAAGGCTTTTTTTCCTCCTCCTGGGCACCATACCACCCTGCTCTCTTGTCAGCTATTTTTCCTCCTCCTGGAGACGATAGCACCCTGCACTCTTGTTGGCTTTTTGTCCTCCTCCTGGACACCATACCACCCTGCAGTCTTGTGGGCTTTTTTTCCTCCTCCTGGACACCATACCACCCTGCAGTCTTGTACGCTTTTTTTCCTCCTCCTGGACACCAAACCACCCTGCAGTCTTGTGGGCTTTTTTCCTCCTCCTGGACACCATACCACCCTGCAGTCTTGAAGGCTTTTTTCCCCCTCCTGGACACCATACCACCCTGCAGTCTTGTGGGCTTTTTTTCTTCCTCCTGGACACCATACCACCCTGCAGTCTTGTCGGCTTTTTTCCTCCTCCTGGACACCATACCACCCTGCACTCTTGTAGGCTTGTTTTTCCTCCTCTTGGACACCATACCACCCTGCACTCTTGTAGGCTTTTTTTCCTCCTCTTGGACACCATACCACCCTGCAGTCTTGTAGGCTTTTTTTTCTCCTACAGGGGGAGGGAGTGTTGTTGGCTTTTTTTTCTCCTGCAGGGGGAGTGTTGTCGGCATTTTTTTCTCCTGCAGGTGGAGTGTTGTTGGCTTTTTTTTTCTCCTGCAGGGGGAGTGTTGTCGACTTTTTTTTCTCCTGCAGGGGGAGTCCTGTTGGCTTTTTTTTTCTCCTGCAGGGGGAGTGTTGTAGGCTTTTTTTCTCCTGCAGGCAGGGTGTTGTTGGCTATTTTTCCTCCTCCAGGGGGAGTGCTGTTGGCTTTTTTTTTCTCCTGCAGGGGGAGTCTTGCAGGCTTTTTTTCTCCTGCAGGGGGAGGGAGTGTTGCAGGGTTTTTTTTTCTCCTGCAGGGGGACTGTTGTAAGATTTTTTTCTCCTGCAGGGGGAGTCTTGGAGGCTTTTTTTCTCCTGCAGGGGGAGGGAGTGTTGTAGGGTTTTTTTTCTCCTGCAGGGGGAGTGTTGTAAGTTTTTTTTTCTCCTGCAGGGAGAGTGATGTTGGCTTTTTTTTCTCCTGCAGGGGGAGGGTTGTTTTGATTGTCTGCGATTTGTGCTGTCTGACACGCTCGCTGGTATGTTCGTTTTTGCCGCACTACTCCTCGCCTTCAACTACAACTACCACTACTACGAGCCTTCAACTACTCCCAACGACCACGAGTACTTCCACCACCCCTATTGGCCTACTACGATTACAACGAGCCCACTTTTATCAGTACCGCCACTGCGACTACGACTACGACTACTAGCTGACTACTACCACTCCCACAAGCCGAATAAAAACCACTCGTACTACTGCCACCACTACCATTACCGATAAGGAATTGGAAAGAATGTGAGGGTTCTCCATTGAAAAAGAAGATCGTGATGGAAAGAAAAGTTTCAAATGGAAATTAAAAGTAAACTCGAACGGCACTCAGAAGAGAGCATACCTCCACCAGGTGCGCTGGTCACGTTTTGTATTCCAGAGTTCCCCTTAACTACCATAACTTTTTGAGATATCCTGCCAGAGGCTATATTGTTTGGCCCGATGGTGAAGAATCACTTTAAAATTCTACGAGATGGGTCCGGATCCAGATCTTCACCAAAATTGAATCGATTCTTCCTTGTCACACACACAACCTCTCCACCAAGCTTCGTCCAAATCCGTCCATAACGTTTTGAGATATCCTGCTGGATGTATCGTTTTTGGCCCTGTCTCCCAATGGTGAAGAATCATTTTAAAGAATTGTCGGAGCCGGATCCGATTCCAGATCTTCACCAAAATCGAATCATTTCGTCTTTGTCACACACGCCACATCTCTGCCGAATTTAGTCCGAATCCGTCTACAACCTTTTGAGATATCCTGTTCACAAACGGACAGACAGACAAACAGACAGGGGTAAAAAACATAACCTCCATCCACCGTTGGTGGCAGAAAATACGAAACTCTCACTTGGGAAACATTTTCAGTCCTTCAAGTATTTCCAAAGAGAATCAGTTATTGCCTACGACCATACCACCCTGAATACGCCCGATCTCGTCCGATCTCGGAAGCTAAGCAGGTTCGGGCCCGGTTAGTACCTGGATGGGAGACCGCCTGGGAACCCCGGGTGTTGTAGGCTTTTTTTTCTCCTGCAGGGGGAGCCTGGGTCGGCTTTTTTTCCTCCGATTGGACACCATACCACCCTGCAGGCTTGTAGGCTTTTTTCCCTCCTCCTGGACACCATACCACACTGCAGTCTTGTGGGCTTTTTTTCCTCTCCTGGACACCATACCACCCTGCAGTCTTGGAGGCTTTTTTTCCTCCTCCTCGACACCATGCCACCCTGCAGTCTTGGAGGCTTTTTTTCCTCCTCCTCGACACCATGCCACCCTGCAGTCTTGGAGGCTTTTTTTCCTCCTCCTCGACACCATGCCACCCTGCAGTCTTGTAGGCTTTTTTTCCTCCTCCTTGACACCATACCACCCTGCAGCCTTGTTGGCTTTTTTTTCCTCCTCCTGGACACCATACCACCCTGCAGTCTTGTAGGCTTTTTTTCCTCCTCCTCGACACCATGCCACCCTGCTGTCTAGGAGGCTTTTTTTCCTCCTCCTTGACACCATACCACCCTGCAGCCTTGTTGGCTTTTTTTTCCTCCTCCTGGACACCATACCACCCTGCAGTCTTGGAGGCTTTTTTTCCTCCTCCTGGACACCATGCCACCCTGCAGTCTTGTAGGCTTTTTTTCCTCCTCCTGGACACCATACCACCCTGCAGTCTTGTAGGCTTTTTTTCCATCTCCTGGACCCCATGCCACCCTGCAGTCTTATAGACTTTTTTTCCTCCTCCTGGACACCATGCCACCCTGCAGTCTTGGAGGCGTTTTTTCCTCCTTGACACCATACCACCCTGCAGTCTTGTGGGCTTTTTTTCCTCCTCCTGGGAACCATTCCACCCTTCACTCTTGTCAGCTATTTTTCCTCCTCCTGGACACCATGCCACCCTGCAGTCTTGGAGGCTTTTTTTCCTCCTCCTGGACACCATGCCACTCTGCAGTCTTGTAGGCTTTTCTTCCTCCGACTGGACACCATACCACCCTGCAGTCTTGTGCGCTTTTTTCCCTCCTCCTGGACACCATACCACCCTGCAGTCTTGTGGGCTTTTTTTCCTCCTCCTGGACACCATACCACCCTGCAGTCTTGGAGGCTTTTTTTCCTCCTCCTCGACACCATGCCACCCTGCAGTCTTGTAGGCTTTTTTTCCCCCTCCTGGACACCATGCCACCCTGCTGTCTTGTACGCTTTTTTTTCCTCCTCCTGGACACAATGCCACCCTGCTGTCTTGGAGGCTTTTTTTCCTCCTCCTTGACACCATACCACCCTGCAGCCTTGTTGGCTTTTTTTTCCTCCTCCTGGACACCATACCACCCTGCAGTCTTGTAGGCTTTTTTTCCTCCTCCTGGACACCACGCCACCCTGCAGTCTTGGAGGCTTTTTTTCCTCCTCCTGGACACCATGCCACTCTGCAGTCTTGTAGGCTTTTTTTCCTCCGACTGGACACCATACCATCCTGCAGTCTTGTGGGCTTTTTTCCCTCCTCCTGGACACCATGCCACCCTGCTGTCTTGGAGGCTTTTTTTCCTCCTCCTCGACACCATGCCACCCTGCAGTCTTGTCGGCTTTTTTTCCTCCGACTGGACACCATACCACCCTGCAGGCTTGTGGGCTTTTTTTCCTCCTCCTGGACACCATACCACCCTGCAGTCTTGTGGGCTTTTTTTTCCTACTCCTGGACACCATACCACCCTGCAGTCTTGTAGGCTTTTTTCCATCTCCTGGACACCATGCCACCCTGCAGTCTTATAGGCTTTTTTTCCTCCTCCTGGACACCATGCCACCCTGCAGTCTTGTGGGCTTTTTTTCCTCCTCCTGGGCACCATACCACCCTGCACTCTTGTCAGCTATTTTTCCTCCTCCTGGAGACGATACCACCCTGCACTCTTGTTGGCTTTTTGTCCTCCTCCTGGACACCATGCCACCCTGCAGTCTTGGAGGCTTTTTTTCCTCCTCCTGGACACCATGCCACTCTGCAGTCTTGTAGGCTTTTTTTCCTCCGACTGGACACCATACCATCCTGCAGTCTTGTGGGCTTTTTTCCCTCCTCCTGGACACCATGCCACCCTGCTGTCTTGGAAGCTTTTTTTCCTCCTCCTCGACACCATGCCACCCTGCAGTCTTGTCGGCTTTTTTTCCTCCGACTGGACACCATACCACCCTGCAGGCTTGTTGGCTTTTTTTCCTCCTCCTGGAAACCATACCACCCTGCAGTCTTGTGGGCTTTTTTTTCCTACTCCTGGACACCATACCACCCTGCAGTCTTGTAGGCTTTTTTTCCTCCTCCTGGACACCATGCCACCCTGCAGTCTTGGAGGCTTTTTTTCCTCCTCCTGGACACCATGCCACCCTGCAGTCTTGGAGGCTTTTTTTCCTCCTCCTGGACACCATGCCACTCTGCAGTCTTGTAGGCTTTTTTTCCTCCGACTGGACACCATACCATCCTGCAGTCTTGTGGGCTTTTTTCCCTCCTCCTGGACACCATGCCACCCTGCTGTCTTGGAGGCTTTTTTTCCTCCTCCTCGACACCATGCCACCCTGCAGTCTTGTCGGCTTTTTTTCCTCCGACTGGACACCATACCACCCTGCAGGCTTGTTGGCTTTTTTTCCTCCTCCTGGACACCATACCACCCTGCAGTCTTGTGGGCTTTTTTTTCCTACTCCTGGACACCATACCACCCTGCAGTCTTGTAGGCTTTTTTTCCTCCTCCTGGACACCATGCCACCCTGCAGTCTTGGAGGCTTTTTTTCCTCCTCCTGGACACCATGCCACTCTGCAGTCTTGTAGGCTTTTTTTCCTCCTCCTGGACACCATACCACCCTGCAGTCTTGGAGGCTTTTTTTCCTCCTCCTGGACACCATGCCACTCTGCAGTCTTGTAGGCTTTTTTTCCTCCGACTGGACACCATACCACCCTGCAGTCTTGTGGGCTTTTTTCCCTCCTACTGGACACCTCTCCACCCTGCAGTCTTGTCAGCTTTTTTTCCTCCTCCTGGACTCCATGCCACCCTACAGTCTTGTGGGCTTTCTTTCCTCCTCCTGGACACCATACCCCCCAGCAGTCTTGTAGGCGTTTTTTTCCTCCTCCTGGACACCATACCACCCTGCAGTCTTGTAGGCTTTTTTTCCTCCTCCTGCACACCATACCACCCTGCAGTCTTGTAGGCTTTTTTTTCCATCTCCTGGACCCCATGCCACCATGCAGTCTTGAAGGCTTTTTTTCCTCCTCCTGGGCACCATACCACCCTGCTCTCTTGTCAGCTATTTTTCCTCCTCCTGGAGACGATAGCACCCTGCACTCTTGTTGGCTTTTTGTCCTCCTCCTGGACACCATACCACCCTGCAGTCTTGTGGGCTTTTTTTCCTCCTCCTGAACACCATACCACCCTGCAGTCTTGTACGCTTTTTTTCCTCCTCCTGGACACCAAACCACCCTGCAGTCTTGTGGGCTTTTTTCCTCCTCCTGGACACCATACCACCCTGCAGTCTTGAAGGCTTTTTTTCCTCCTCCTGGACACCATGCCACTCTGCAGTCTTGTAGGCTTTTTTTCCTCCGACTGGACACCATACCACCCTGCAGTCTTGTGGGCTTTTTTCCCTCCTACTGGACACCTCTCCACCCTGCAGTCTTGTCAGCTTTTTTTCCTCCTCCTGGACACCATACCACCCTGCAGTCTTGTAGGCTTTTTTTCCTCCTCCTGCACACCATACCACCCTGCAGTCTTGTAGGCTTTTTTTTCCATCTCCTGGACCCCATGCCACCATGCAGTCTTGAAGGCTTTTTTTCCTCCTCCTGGGCACCATACCACCCTGCTCTCTTGTCAGCTATTTTTCCTCCTCCTGGAGACGATAGCACCCTGCACTCTTGTTGGCTTTTTGTCCTCCTCCTGGACACCATACCACCCTGCAGTCTTGTGGGCTTTTTTTCCTCCTCCTGGACACCATACCACCCTGCAGTCTTGTACGCTTTTTTTCCTCCTCCTGGACACCAAACCACCCTGCAGTCTTGTGGGCTTTTTTCCTCCTCCTGGACACCATACCACCCTGCAGTCTTGAAGGCTTTTTTCCCCCTCCTGGACACCATACCACCCTGCAGTCTTGTGGGCTTTTTTTCTTCCTCCTGGACACCATACCACCCTGCAGTCTTGTCGGCTTTTTTCCTCCTCCTGGACACCATACCACCCTGCAGTCTTGTAGGCTTTTTTTCCTCCTCTTGGACACCATACCACCCTGCACTCTTGTAGGCTTGTTTTTCCTCCTCTTGGACACCATACCACCCTGCACTCTTGTAGGCTTTTTTTCCTCCTCTTGGACACCATACCACCCTGCAGTCTTGTAGGCTTTTTTTTCTCCTACAGGGGGAGGGAGTGTTGTTGGCTTTTTTTTCTCCTGCAGGGGGAGTGTTGTCGGCATTTTTTTCTCCTGCAGGTGGAGTGTTGTTGGCTTTTTTTTTCTCCTGCAGGGGGAGTGTTGTCGACTTTTTTTTCTCCTGCAGGGGGAGTCCTGTTGGCTTTTTTTTTCTCCTGCAGGGGGAGTGTTGTAGGCTTTTTTTCTCCTGCAGGCAGGGTGTTGTTGGCTATTTTTTTCTCCTGCAGGGGGAGTGTTGTAGGCTTTTTTTCTCCTGCAGGCAGAGTGTTGTTGGCTTTTTTTCCTCCTCCAGGGGGAGTGCTGTTGGCTTTTTTTTTCTCCTGCAGGGGGAGTCTTGCAGGCTTTTTTTCTCCTGCAGGGGGAGGGAGTGTTGCAGGGTTTTTTTTTCTCCTGCAGGGGGACTGTTGTAAGATTTTTTTCTCCTGCAGGGGGAGTCTTGGAGGCTTTTTTTCTCCTGCAGGGGGAGGGAGTGTTGTAGGGTTTTTTTTCTCCTGCAGGGGGAGTGTTGTAAGTTTTTTTTTCTCCTGCAGGGAGAGTGATGTTGGCTTTTTTTTCTCCTGCAGGGGGAGGGTTGTTTTGATTGTCTGCGATTTGTGCTGTCTGACACGCTCGCTGGTATGTTCGTTTTTGCCGCACTACTCCTCGCCTTCAACTACAACTACCACTACTACGAGCCTTCAACTACTCCCAACGACCACGAGTACTTCCACCACCCCTATTGGCCTACTACGATTACAACGAGCCCACTTTTATCAGTACCGCCACTGCGACTACGACTACGACTACTAGCTGACTACTACCACTCCCACAAGCCGAATAAAAACCACTCGTACTACTGCCACCACTACCATTACCGATAAGGAATTGGAAAGAATGTGAGGGTTCTCCATTGAAAAAGAAGATCGTGATGGAAAGAAAAGTTTCAAATGGAAATTAAAAGTAAACTCGAACGGCACTCAGAAGAGAGCATACCTCCACCAGGTGCGCTGGTCACGTTTTGTATTCCAGAGTTCCCCTTAACTACCATAACTTTTTGAGATATCCTGCCAGAGGCTATATTGTTTGGCCCGATGGTGAAGAATCACTTTAAAATTCTACGAGATGGGTCCGGATCCAGATCTTCACCAAAATTGAATCGATTCTTCCTTGTCACACACACAACCTCTCCACCAAGCTTCGTCCAAATCCGTCCATAACGTTTTGAGATATCCTGCTGGATGTATCGTTTTTGGCCCTGTCTCCCAATGGTGAAGAATCATTTTAAAGAATTGTCGGAGCCGGATCCGATTCCAGATCTTCACCAAAATCGAATCATTTCGTCTTTGTCACACACGCCACATCTCTGCCGAATTTAGTCCGAATCCGTCTACAACCTTTTGAGATATCCTGTTCACAAACGGACAGACAGACAAACAGACAGGGGTAAAAAACATAACCTCCATCCACCGTTGGTGGCAGAAAATACGAAACTCTCACTTGGGAAACATTTTCAGTCCTTCAAGTATTTCCAAAGAGAATCAGTTATTGCCTACGACCATACCACCCTGAATACGCCCGATCTCGTCCGATCTCGGAAGCTAAGCAGGTTCGGGCCCGGTTAGTACCTGGATGGGAGACCGCCTGGGAACCCCGGGTGTTGTAGGGTTTTTTTTCTCCTGCAGGGGGAGCCTGGGTCGGCTTTTTTTCCTCCGATTGGACACCATACCACCCTGCAGGCTTGTAGGCTTTTTTCCCTCCTCCTGGACACCATACCACACTGCAGTCTTGTGGGCTTTTTTTCCTCTCCTGGACACCATACCACCCTGCAGTCTTGGAGGCTTTTTTTCCTCCTCCTCGACACCATGCCACCCTGCAGTCTTGGAGGCTTTTTTTCCTCCTCCTCGACACCATGCCACCCTGCAGTCTTGGAGGCTTTTTTTCCTCCTCCTCGACACCATGCCACCCTGCAGTCTTGTAGGCTTTTTTTCCTCCTCCTTGACACCATACCACCCTGCAGCCTTGTTGGCTTTTTTTTCCTCCTCCTGGACACCATACCACCCTGCAGTCTTGTAGGCTTTTTTTCCTCCTCCTGGACACCATGCCACCCTGCTGTCTAGGAGGCTTTTTTTCCTCCTCCTTGACACCATACCACCCTGCAGCCTTGTTGGCTTTTTTTTCCTCCTCCTGGACACCATACCACCCTGCAGTCTTGGAGGCTTTTTTTCCTCCTCCTGGACACCATGCCACCCTGCAGTCTTGTAGGCTTTTTTTCCTCCTCCTGGACACCATACCACCCTGCAGTCTTGTAGGCTTTTTTTCCATCTCCTGGACCCCATGCCACCCTGCAGTCTTATAGACTTTTTTTCCTCCTCCTGGACACCATGCCACCCTGCAGTCTTGGAGGCGTTTTTTCCTCCTTGACACCATACCACCCTGCAGTCTTGTGGGCTTTTTTTCCTCCTCCTGGGCACCATTCCACCCTTCACTCTTGTCAGCTATTTTTCCTCCTCCTGGACACCATGCCACCCTGCAGTCTTGGAGGCTTTTTTTCCTCCTCCTGGACACCATGCCACTCTGCAGTCTTGTAGGCTTTTCTTCCTCCGACTGGACACCATACCACCCTGCAGTCTTGTGCGCTTTTTTCCCTCCTCCTGGACACCATACCACCCTGCAGTCTTGTGGGCTTTTTTTCCTCCTCCTGGACACCATACCACCCTGCAGTCTTGGAGGCTTTTTTTCCTCCTCCTCGACACCATGCCACCCTGCAGTCTTGTAGGCTTTTTTTCCCCCTCCTGGACACCATGCCACCCTGCTGTCTTGTAGGCTTTTTTTTCCTCCTCCTGGACACAATGCCACCCTGCTGTCTTGGAGGCTTTTTTTCCTCCTCCTTGACACCATACCACCCTGCAGCCTTGTTGGCTTTTTTTTCCTCCTCCTGGACACCATACCACCCTGCAGTCTTGTTGGCTTTTTTTCCTCCTCCTGGACACCACGCCACCCTGCAGTCTTGGAGGCTTTTTTTCCTCCTCCTGGACACCATGCCACTCTGCAGTCTTGTAGGCTTTTTTTCCTCCGACTGGACACCATACCATCCTGCAGTCTTGTGGGCTTTTTTCCCTCCTCCTGGACACCATGCCACCCTGCTGTCTTGGAGGCTTTTTTTCCTCCTCCTCGACACCATGCCACCCTGCAGTCTTGTCGGCTTTTTTTCCTCCGACTGGACACCATACCACCCTGCAGGCATGTGGGCTTTTTTTCCTCCTCCTGGACACCATACCACCCTGCAGTCTTGTGGGCTTTTTTTTCCTACTCCTGGACACCATACCACCCTGCAGTCTTGTAGGCTTTTTTCCATCTCCTGGACACCATGCCACCCTGCAGTCTTATAGGCTTTTTTTCCTCCTCCTGGACACCATGCCACCCTGCAGTCTTGTGGGCTTTTTTTCCTCCTCCTGGGCACCATACCACCCTGCACTCTTGTCAGCTATTTTTCCTCCTCCTGGAGACGATACCACCCTGCACTCTTGTTGGCTTTTTGTCCTCCTCCTGGACACCATGCCACCCTGCAGTCTTGGAGGCTTTTTTTCCTCCTCCTGGACACCATGCCACTCTGCAGTCTTGTAGGCTTTTTTTCCTCCGACTGGACAC
Source organism: Myxine glutinosa (assembly GCF_964187855.1). Taxonomy (NCBI): domain Eukaryota; kingdom Metazoa; phylum Chordata; class Myxini; order Myxiniformes; family Myxinidae; genus Myxine; species Myxine glutinosa. The sequence continues at coordinate 100,025,270 of NC_136261.1, forward strand.
CATACCATCCTGCAGTCTTGTGGGCTTTTTTCCCTCCTCCTGGACACCATGCCACCCTGCTGTCTTGGAAGCTTTTTTTCCTCCTCCTCGACACCATGCCACCCTGCAGTCTTGTCGGCTTTTTTTCCTCCGACTGGACACCATACCACCCTGCAGGCTTGTTGGCTTTTTTTCCTCCTCCTGGAAACCATACCACCCTGCAGTCTTGTGGGCTTTTTTTTCCTACTCCTGGACACCATACCACCCTGCAGTCTTGTAGGCTTTTTTTCCTCCTCCTGGACACCATGCCACCCTGCAGTCTTGGAGGCTTTTTTTCCTCCTCCTGGACACCATGCCACCCTGCAGTCTTGGAGGCTTTTTTTCCTCCTCCTGGACACCATGCCACTCTGCAGTCTTGTAGGCTTTTTTTCCTCCGACTGGACACCATACCATCCTGCAGTCTTGTGGGCTTTTTTCCCTCCTCCTGGACACCATGCCACCCTGCTGTCTTGGAGGCTTTTTTTCCTCCTCCTCGACACCATGCCACCCTGCAGTCTTGTCGGCTTTTTTTCCTCCGACTGGACACCATACCACCCTGCAGTCTTGTCGGCTTTTTTTCCTCCGACTGGACACCATACCACCCTGCAGGCTTGTGGGCTTTTTTTTCCTACTCCTGGACACCATACCACCCTGCAGTCTTGTAGGCTTTTTTTCCTCCTCCTGGACACCATGCCACCCTGCAGTCTTGGAGGCTTTTTTTCCTCCTCCTGGACACCATGCCACTCTGCAGTCTTGTAGGCTTTTTTTCCTCCTCCTGGACACCATACCACCCTGCAGTCTTGGAGGCTTTTTTTCCTCCTCCTGGACACCATGCCACTCTGCAGTCTTGTAGGCTTTTTTTCCTCCGACTGGACACCATACCACCCTGCAGTCTTGTGGGCTTTTTTCCCTCCTACTGGACACCTCTCCACCCTGCAGTCTTGTCAGCTTTTTTTCCTCCTCCTGGACTCCATGCCACCCTACAGTCTTGTGGGCTTTCTTTCCTCCTCCTGGACACCATACCCCCCAGCAGTCTTGTGGGCGTTTTTTTCCTCCTCCTGGACACCATACCACCCTGCAGTCTTGTAGGCTTTTTTTCCTCCTCCTGCACACCATACCACCCTGCAGTCTTGTAGGCTTTTTTTTCCATCTCCTGGACCCCATGCCACCATGCAGTCTTGAAGGCTTTTTTTCCTCCTCCTGGGCACCATACCACCCTGCTCTCTTGTCAGCTATTTTTCCTCCTCCTGGAGACGATAGCACCCTGCACTCTTGTTGGCTTTTTGTCCTCCTCCTGGACACCATACCACCCTGCAGTCTTGTGGGCTTTTTTTCCTCCTCCTGGACACCATACCACCCTGCAGTCTTGTACGCTTTTTTTCCTCCTCCTGGACACCAAACCACCCTGCAGTCTTGTGGGCTTTTTTCCTCCTCCTGGACACCATACCACCCTGCAGTCTTGAAGGCTTTTTTCCCCCTCCTGGACACCATACCACCCTGCAGTCTTGTGGGCTTTTTTTCTTCCTCCTGGACACCATACCACCCTGCAGTCTTGTCGGCTTTTTTCCTCCTCCTGGACACCATACCACCCTGCAGTCTTGTAGGCTTTTTTTCCTCCTCTTGGACACCATACCACCCTGCACTCTTGTAGGCTTGTTTTTCCTCCTCTTGGACACCATACCACCCTGCACTCTTGTAGGCTTTTTTTCCTCCTCTTGGACACCATACCACCCTGCAGTCTTGTAGGCTTTTTTTTCTCCTACAGGGGGAGGGAGTGTTGTTGGCTTTTTTTTCTCCTGTAGGGGGAGTGTTGTCGGCATTTTTTTCTCCTGCAGGTGGAGTGTTGTTGGCTTTTTTTTTCTCCTGCAGGGGGAGAGTTGTCGACTTTTTTTTCTCCTGCAGGGGGAGTGCTGTCGGCTTTTTTTTTCTCCTGCAGGGGGAGTGTTGTAGGCTTTTTTTCTCCTGCAGGCAGGGTGTTGTTGGCTATTTTTTTCTCCTGCAGGGGGAGTGTTGTAGGCTTTTTTTCTCCTGCAGGCAGAGTGTTGTTGGCTTTTTTTTTCTCCTCCAGGGGGAGTGCTGTTGGCTTTTTTTTTCTCCTGCAGGGGGAGTCTTGCAGGCTTTTTTTCTCCTGCAGGGGGAGGGAGTGTTGCAGGGTTTTTTTTTCTCCTGCAGGGGGACTGTTGTAAGATTTTTTTCTCCTGCAGGGGGAGTCTTGGAGGCTTTTTTTCTCCTGCAGGGGGAGGGAGTGTTGTAGGGTTTTTTTTCTCCTGCAGGGGGAGTGTTGTAAGTTTTTTTTTCTCCTGCAGGGAGAGTGATGTTGGCTTTTTTTTCTCCTGCAGGGGGAGGGTTGTTTTGATTGTCTGCGATTTGTGCTGTCTGACACGCTCGCTGGTATGTTCGTTTTTGCCGCACTACTCCTCGCCTTCAACTACAACTACCACTACTACGAGCCTTCAACTACTCCCAACGACCACGAGTACTTCCACCACCCCTATTGGCCTACTACGATTACAACGAGCCCACTTTTATCAGTACCGCCACTGCGACTACGACTACGACTACTAGCTGACTACTACCACTCCCACAAGCCGAATAAAAACCACTCGTACTACTGCCACCACTACCATTACCGATAAGGAATTGGAAAGAATGCGAGGGTTCTCCATTGAAAAAGAAGATCGTGATGGAAAGAAAAGTTTCAAATGGAAATTAAAAGTAAACTCGAACGGCACTCAGAAGAGAGCATACCTCCACCAGGTGCGCTGGTCACGTTTTGTATTCCAGAGTTCCCCTTAACTACCATAACTTTTTGAGATATCCTGCCAGAGGCTATATTGTTTGGCCCGATGGTGAAGAATCACTTTAAAATTCTACGAGATGGGTCCGGATCCAGATCTTCACCAAAATTGAATCGATTCTTCCTTGTCACACACACAACCTCTCCACCAAGCTTCTTCCAAATCCGTCCATAACGTTTTGAGATATCCTGCTGGATGTATCGTTTTTGGCCCTGTCTCCCAATGGTGAAGAATCATTTTAAAGAATTGTCGGAGCCGGATCCGATTCCAGATCTTCACCAAAATCGAATCATTTCGTCTTTGTCACACACGCCACATCTCTGCCGAATTTAGTCCGAATCCGTCTACAACCTTTTGAGATATCCTGTTCACAAACGGACAGACAGACAAACAGACAGGGGTAAAAAACATAACCTCCATCCACCGTTGGTGGCAGAAAATACGAAACTCTCACTTGGGAAACATTTTCGGTCCTTCAAGTATTTCCAAAGAGAATCAGTTATTGCCTACGACCATACCACCCTGAATACGCCCGATCTCGTCCGATCTCGGAAGCTAAGCAGGTTCGGGCCCGGTTAGTACCTGGATGGGAGACCGCCTGGGAACCCCGGGTGTTGTAGGCTTTTTTTTCTCCTGCAGGGGGAGCCTGGGTCGGCTTTTTTTCCTCCGATTGGACACCATACCACCCTGCAGGCTTGTAGGCTTTTTTCCCTCCTCCTGGACACCATGCCATCCTGCAGTCTTGTAGGCTTTTTTCCTCCTCCTGGACACCATTCCACCCTGCAGTCTTGTGGGCTTTTTTTCCTCCTCCTGGACACCATACCACCCTGCAGTCTTGTGGGCTTTTTTTCCTCTCCTGGACACCATACCACCCTGCAGTCTTGTGGGCTTTTTTTCCTCTCCTGGACACCATACCACCCTGCAGTCTTGGAGGCTTTTTTTCCTCCTCCTCGACACCATGCCACCCTGCAGTCTTGGAGGCTTTTTTTCCTCCGATTGGACACCATACCACCCTGCAGGCTTGTAGGCTTTTTTTCCTCCTCCTTGACACCATACCACCCTGCAGTCTTGTAGGCTTTTTTTCCTCCTCCTGGACACCATGCCACCCTGCTGTCTTGGAGGCTTTTTTTCCTCCTCCTTGACACCATACCACCCTGCAGCCTTGTTGGCTTTTTTTTCCTCCTCCTGGACACCATACCACCCTGCAGTCTTGGAGGCTTTTTTTCCTCCTCCTGGACACCATGCCACCCTGCAGTCTTGTAGGCTTTTTTTCCATCTCCTGGACCCCATGCCACCCTGCAGTCTTGTAGGCTTTTTTTCCATCTCCTGGACCCCATGCCACCCTGCAGTCTTATAGACTTTTTTTCCTCCTCCTGGACACCATGCCACCCTGCAGTCTTGTAGGCTTTTTTTCCTCCTCCTGGACACCATGCCACTCTGCAGTCTTGTCGGCTTTTTTTCCTCCTCCTTGACACCATGCCACCCTGCAGTCTTGTGGGCTTTTTTTCCTCCTCCTGGACACCATACCACCCTGCAGTCTTGTGGACTTTTTTCCCTCCTCCTGGACACCACACCACCCTGCAGACTTGTCGGCTTTTTTTCCTCCTCCTGGACACCATACCACCCTGCAGTCTTGTGGGCTTTTTTTCCTCCTCCTGGACACCATGCCACCCTGCAGTCTTGTAGGCTTTTTTTCCATCTCCTGGACCCCATGCCACCCTGCAGTCTTATAGACTTTTTTTCCTCCTCCTGGACACCATGCCACCCTGCAGTCTTGTGGGCTTTTTTTCCTCCTCCTGGGCACCATACCACCCTGCACTCTTGTCAGCTATTTTTCCTCCTCCTGGAGACGATACCACCCTGCACTCTTGTTGGCTTTTTGTCCTCCTCCTGGACACCATGCCACCCTGCAGTCTTGGAGGCTTTTTTTCCTCCTCCTGGACACCATGCCACTCTGCAGTCTTGTAGGCTTTTTTTCCTCCGACTGGACACCATACCATCCTGCAGTCTTGTGGGCTTTTTTCCCTCCTCCTGGACACCATGCCACCCTGCTGTCTTGGAGGCTTTTTTTCCTCCTCCTCGACACCATGCCACCCTGCAGTCTTGTCGGCTTTTTTTCCTCCGACTGGACACTATACCACCCTGCAGGCTTGTTGGCTTTTTTTCCTCCTCCTGGAAACCATACCACCCTGCAGTCTTGTGGGCTTTTTTTTCCTACTCCTGGACACCATACCACCCTGCAGTCTTGTAGGCTTTTTTTCCTCCTCCTGGACACCATGCCACCCTGCAGTCTTGGAGGCTTTTTTTCCTCCTCCTGGACACCATGCCACCCTGCTGTCTTGGAGGCTTTTTTCCTCCTCCTCGACACCATGCCACTCTGCAGTCTTGTAGGCTTTTTTTCCTCCGACTGGACACCATACCATCCTGCAGTCTTGTGGGCTTTTTTCCCTCCTCCTGGACACCATGCCACCCTGCTGTCTTGGAGGCTTTTTTTCCTCCTCCTCGACACCATGCCACCCTGCAGTCTTGTCGGCTTTTTTTCCTCCGACTGGACACCATACCACCCTGCAGGCTTGTTGGCTTTTTTTCCTCCTCCTGGACACCATACCACCCTGCAGCCTTGTGGGCTTTTTTTTCCTACTCCTGGACACCATACCACCCTGCAGTCTTGTAGGCTTTTTTTCCTCCTCCTGGACACCATGCCACCCTGCAGTCTTGGAGGCTTTTTTTCCTCCTCCTGGACACCATGCCACCCTGCAGTCTTGGAGGCTTTTTTTCCTCCTCCTGGACACCATGCCACCCTGCAGTCTTGTCGGCTTTTTTTCCTCCGACTGGACACCATACCACCCTGCAGGCTTGTTGGCTTTTTTTCCTCCTCCTGGACACCATACCACCCTGCAGCCTTGTGGGCTTTTTTTTCCTACTCCTGGACACCATACCACCCTGCAGTCTTGTAGGCTTTTTTTCCTCCTCCTGGACACCATGCCACCCTGCAGTCTTGGAGGCTTTTTTTCCTCCTCCTGGACACCATGCCACTCTGCAGTCTTGTAGGCTTTTTTTCCTCCTCCTGGACACCATACCACCCTGCAGTCTTGGAGGCTTTTTTTCCTCCTCCTGGACACCATGCCACTCTGCAGTCTTGTAGGCTTTTTTTCCTCCGACTGGACACCATACCACCCTGCAGTCTTGTAGGCTTTTTTTCCTCCTCCTGGACACCATGCCACCCTGCAGTCTTGGAGGCTTTTTTTCCTCCTCCTGGACACCATGCCACCCTGCAGTCTTGGAGGCTTTTTTTCCTCCTCCTGGACACCATGCCACTCTGCAGTCTTGTAGGCTTTTTTTCCTCCGACTGGACACCATACCATCCTGCAGTCTTGTGGGCTTTTTTCCCTCCTCCTGGACACCATGCCACCCTGCTGTCTTGGAGGCTTTTTTTCCTCCTCCTCGACACCATGCCACCCTGCAGTCTTGTCGGCTTTTTTTCCTCCGACTGGACACCATACCACCCTGCAGGCTTGTTGGCTTTTTTTCCTCCTCCTGGACACCATACCACCCTGCAGTCTTGTGGGCTTTTTTTTCCTACTCCTGGACACCATACCACCCTGCAGTCTTGTAGGCTTTTTTTCCTCCTCCTGGACACCATGCCACCCTGCAGTCTTGGAGGCTTTTTTTCCTCCTCCTGGACACCATGCCACTCTGCAGTCTTGTAGGCTTTTTTTCCTCCTCCTGGACACCATACCACCCTGCAGTCTTGGAGGCTTTTTTTCCTCCTCCTGGACACCATGCCACTCTGCAGTCTTGTAGGCTTTTTTTCCTCCGACTGGACACCATACCACCCTGCAGTCTTGTGGGCTTTTTTCCCTCCTACTGGACACCTCTCCACCCTGCAGTCTTGTCAGCTTTTTTTCCTCCTCCTGGACTCCATGCCACCCTACAGTCTTGTGGGCTTTCTTTCCTCCTCCTGGACACCATACCCCCCAGCAGTCTTGTGGGCGTTTTTTTCCTCCTCCTGGACACCATACCACCCTGCAGTCTTGTAGGCTTTTTTTCCTCCTCCTGCACACCATACCACCCTGCAGTCTTGTAGGCTTTTTTTTCCATCTCCTGGACCCCATGCCACCATGCAGTCTTGAAGGCTTTTTTTCCTCCTCCTGGGCACCATACCACCCTGCTCTCTTGTCAGCTATTTTTCCTCCTCCTGGAGACGATAGCACCCTGCACTCTTGTTGGCTTTTTGTCCTCCTCCTGGACACCATACCACCCTGCAGTCTTGTGGGCTTTTTTTCCTCCTCCTGGACACCATACCACCCTGCAGTCTTGTACGCTTTTTTTCCTCCTCCTGGACACCAAACCACCCTGCAGTCTTGTGGGCTTTTTTCCTCCTCCTGGACACCATACCACCCTGCAGTCTTGAAGGCTTTTTTCCCCCTCCTGGACACCATACCACCCTGCAGTCTTGTGGGCTTTTTTTCTTCCTCCTGGACACCATACCACCCTGCAGTCTTGTCGGCTTTTTTCCTCCTCCTGGACACCATACCACCCTGCAGTCTTGTAGGCTTTTTTTCCTCCTCTTGGACACCATACCACCCTGCACTCTTGTAGGCTTGTTTTTCCTCCTCTTGGACACCATACCACCCTGCACTCTTGTAGGCTTTTTTTCCTCCTCTTGGACACCATACCACCCTGCAGTCTTGTAGGCTTTTTTTTCTCCTACAGGGGGAGGGAGTGTTGTTGGCTTTTTTTTCTCCTGTAGGGGGAGTGTTGTCGGCATTTTTTTCTCCTGCAGGTGGAGTGTTGTTGGCTTTTTTTTTCTCCTGCAGGGGGAGAGTTGTCGACTTTTTTTTCTCCTGCAGGGGGAGTGCTGTCGGCTTTTTTTTTCTCCTGCAGGGGGAGTGTTGTAGGCTTTTTTTCTCCTGCAGGCAGGGTGTTGTTGGCTATTTTTTTCTCCTGCAGGGGGAGTGTTGTAGGCTTTTTTTCTCCTGCAGGCAGAGTGTTGTTGGCTTTTTTTCCTCCTCCAGGGGGAGTGCTGTTGGCTTTTTTTTTCTCCTGCAGGGGGAGTCTTGCAGGCTTTTTTTCTCCTGCAGGGGGAGGGAGTGTTGCAGGGTTTTTTTTTCTCCTGCAGGGGGACTGTTGTAAGATTTTTTTCTCCTGCAGGGGGAGTCTTGGAGGCTTTTTTTCTCCTGCAGGGGGAGGGAGTGTTGTAGGGTTTTTTTTCTCCTGCAGGGGGAGTGTTGTAAGTTTTTTTTTCTCCTGCAGGGAGAGTGATGTTGGCTTTTTTTTCTCCTGCAGGGGGAGGGTTGTTTTGATTGTCTGCGATTTGTGCTGTCTGACACGCTCGCTGGTATGTTCGTTTTTGCCGCACTACTCCTCGCCTTCAACTACAACTACCACTACTACGAGCCTTCAACTACTCCTAACGACCACGAGTACTTCCACCACCCCTATTGGCCTACTACGATTACAACGAGCCCACTTTTATCAGTACCGCCACTGCGACTACGACTACGACTACTAGCTGACTACTACCACTCCCACAAGCCGAATAAAAACCACTCGTACTACTGCCACCACTACCATTACCGATAAGGAATTGGAAAGAATGCGAGGGTTCTCCATTGAAAAAGAAGATCGTGATGGAAAAAAAAGTTTCAAATGGAAATTAAAAGTAAACTCGAACGGCACTCAGAAGAGAGCATACCTCCACCAGGTGCGCTGGTCACGTTTTGTATTCCAGAGTTCCCCTTAACTACCATAACTTTTTGAGATATCCTGCCAGAGGCTATATTGTTTGGCCCGATGGTGAAGAATCACTTTAAAATTCTACGAGATGGGTCCGGATCCAGATCTTCACCAAAATTGAATCGATTCTTCCTTGTCACACACACAACCTCTCCACCAAGCTTCGTCCAAATCCGTCCATAACGTTTTGAGATATCCTGCTGGATGTATCGTTTTTGGCCCTGTCTCCCAATGGTGAAGAATCATTTTAAAGAATTGTCGGAGCCGGATCCGATTCCAGATCTTCACCAAAATCGAATCATTTCGTCTTTGTCACACACGCCACATCTCTGCCGAATTTAGTCCGAATCCGTCTACAACCTTTTGAGATATCCTGTTCACAAACGGACAGACAGACAAACAGACAGGGGTAAAAAACATAACCTCCATCCACCGTTGGTGGCAGAAAATACGAAACTCTCACTTGGGAAACATTTTCGGTCCTTCAAGTATTTCCAAAGAGAATCAGTTATTGCCTACGACCATACCACCCTGAATACGCCCGATCTCGTCCGATCTCGGAAGCTAAGCAGGTTCGGGCCCGGTTAGTACCTGGATGGGAGACCGCCTGGGAACCCCGGGTGTTGTAGGCTTTTTTTTCTCCTGCAGGGGGAGCCTGGGTCGGCTTTTTTTCCTCCGATTGGACACCATACCACCCTGCAGGCTTGTAGGCTTTTTTCCCTCCTCCTGGACACCATGCCATCCTGCAGTCTTGTAGGCTTTTTTCCTCCTCCTGGACACCATTCCACCCTGCAGTCTTGTGGGCTTTTTTTCCTCCTCCTGGACACCATACCACCCTGCAGTCTTGTGGGCTTTTTTTCCTCTCCTGGACACCATACCACCCTGCAGTCTTGGAGGCTTTTTTTCCTCCTCCTCGACACCATGCCACCCTGCAGTCTTGGAGGCTTTTTTTCCTCCGATTGGACACCATACCACCCTGCAGGCTTGTAGGCTTTTTTTCCTCCTCCTTGACACCATACCACCCTGCAGTCTTGTAGGCTTTTTTTCCTCCTCCTGGACACCATGCCACCCTGCTGTCTTGGAGGCTTTTTTTCCTCCTCCTTGACACCATACCACCCTGCAGCCTTGTTGGCTTTTTTTTCCTCCTCCTGGACACCATACCACCCTGCAGTCTTGGAGGCTTTTTTTCCTCCTCCTGGACACCATGCCACCCTGCAGTCTTGTAGGCTTTTTTTCCATCTCCTGGACCCCATGCCACCCTGCAGTCTTGTAGGCTTTTTTTCCATCTCCTGGACCCCATGCCACCCTGCAGTCTTATAGACTTTTTTTCCTCCTCCTGGACACCATGCCACCCTGCAGTCTTGTAGGCTTTTTTTCCTCCTCCTGGACACCATGCCACTCTGCAGTCTTGTCGGCTTTTTTTCCTCCTCCTTGACACCATGCCACCCTGCAGTCTTGTGGGCTTTTTTTCCTCCTCCTGGACACCATACCACCCTGCAGTCTTGTGGACTTTTTTCCCTCCTCCTGGACACCACACCACCCTGCAGACTTGTCGGCTTTTTTTCCTCCTCCTGGACACCATACCACCCTGCAGTCTTATGGGCTTTTTTTCCTCCTCCTGGACACCATGCCACCCTGCAGTCTTGTAGGCTTTTTTTCCATCTCCTGGACCCCATGCCACCCTGCAGTCTTATAGACTTTTTTTCCTCCTCCTGGACACCATGCCACCCTGCAGTCTTGTGGGCTTTTTTTCCTCCTCCTGGGCACCATACCACCCTGCACTCTTGTCAGCTATTTTTCCTCCTCCTGGAGACGATACCACCCTGCACTCTTGTTGGCTTTTTGTCCTCCTCCTGGACACCATGCCACCCTGCAGTCTTGGAGGCTTTTTTTCCTCCTCCTGGACACCATGCCACTCTGCAGTCTTGTAGGCTTTTTTTCCTCCGACTGGACACCATACCATCCTGCAGTCTTGTGGGCTTTTTTCCCTCCTCCTGGACACCATGCCACCCTGCTGTCTTGGAGGCTTTTTTTCCTCCTCCTCGACACCATGCCACCCTGCAGTCTTGTCGGCTTTTTTTCCTCCGACTGGACACTATACCACCCTGCAGGCTTGTTGGCTTTTTTTCCTCCTCCTGGAAACCATACCACCCTGCAGTCTTGTGGGCTTTTTTTTCCTACTCCTGGACACCATACCACCCTGCAGTCTTGTAGGCTTTTTTTCCTCCTCCTGGACACCATGCCACCCTGCAGTCTTGGAGGCTTTTTTTCCTCCTCCTGGACACCATGCCACCCTGCTGTCTTGGAGGCTTTTTTTCCTCCTCCTCGACACCATGCCACTCTGCAGTCTTGTAGGCTTTTTTTCCTCCGACTGGACACCATACCATCCTGCAGTCTTGTGGGCTTTTTTCCCTCCTCCTGGACACCATGCCACCCTGCTGTCTTGGAGGCTTTTTTTCCTCCTCCTCGACACCATGCCACCCTGCAGTCTTGTCGGCTTTTTTTCCTCCGACTGGACACCATACCACCCTGCAGGCTTGTTGGCTTTTTTTCCTCCTCCTGGACACCATACCACCCTGCAGCCTTGTGGGCTTTTTTTTCCTACTCCTGGACACCATGCCACCCTGCAGTCTTGGAGGCTTTTTTTCCTCCTCCTGGACACCATGCCACCCTGCAGTCTTGGAGGCTTTTTTTCCTCCTCCTGGACACCATGCCACCCTGCAGTCTTGTCGGCTTTTTTTCCTCCGACTGGACACCATACCACCCTGCAGGATTGTTGGCTTTTTTTCCTCCTCCTGGACACCATACCACCCTGCAGCCTTGTGGGCTTTTTTTTCCTACTCCTGGACACCATACCACCCTGCAGTCTTGTAGGCTTTTTTTCCTCCTCCTGGACACCATGCCACCCTGCAGCCTTGGAGGCTTTTTTTCCTCCTCCTGGACACCATGCCACTCTGCAGTCTTGTAGGCTTTTTTTCCTCCTCCTGGACACCATACCACCCTGCAGTCTTGGAGGCTTTTTTTCCTCCTCCTGGACACCATGCCACTCTGTAGTCTTGTAGGCTTTTTTTCCTCCGACTGGACACCATACCACCCTGCAGTCTTGTAGGCTTTTTTTCCTCCTCCTGGACACCATGCCACCCTGCAGTCTTGGAGGCTTTTTTTCCTCCTCCTGGACACCATGCCACCCTGCAGTCTTGGAGGCATTTTTTCCTCCTCCTGGACACCATGCCACTCTGCAGTCTTGTAGGCTTTTTTTCCTCCGACTGGACACCATACCATCCTGCAGTCTTGTGGGCTTTTTTCCCTCCTCCTGGACACCATGCCACCCTGCTGTCTTGGAGGCTTTTTTTCCTCCTCCTCGACACCATGCCACCCTGCAGTCTTGTCGGCTTTTTTTCCTCCGACTGGACACCATACCACCCTGCAGGCTTGTTGGCTTTTTTTCCTCCTCCTGGACACCATACCAACCTGCAGTCTTGTGGGCTTTTTTTTCCTACTCCTGGACACCATACCACCCTGCAGTCTTGTAGGCTTTTTTTCCTCCTCCTGGACACCATGCCACCCTGCAGTCTTGGAGGCTTTTTTTCCTCCTCCTGGACACCATGCCACTCTGCAGTCTTGTAGGCTTTTTTTCCTCCTCCTGGACACCATACCACCCTGCAGTCTTGGAGGCTTTTTTTCCTCCTCCTGGACACCATGCCACTTTGCAGTCTTGTAGGCTTTTTTTCCTCCGACTGGACACCATACCACCCTGCAGTCTTGTGGGCTTTTTTCCCTCCTACTGGACACCTCTCCACCCTGCAGTCTTGTCAGCTTTTTTTCCTCCTCCTGGACTCCATGCCACCCTACAGTCTTGTGGGCTTTCTTTCCTCCTCCTGGACACCATACCCCCCAGCAGTCTTGTGGGCGTTTTTTTCCTCCTCCTGGACACCATACCACCCTGCAGTCTTGTAGGCTTTTTTTCCTCCTCCTGCACACCATACCACCCTGCAGTCTTGTAGGCTTTTTTTTCCATCTCCTGGACCCCATGCCACCATGCAGTCTTGAAGGCTTTTTTTCCTCCTCCTGGGCACCATACCACCCTGCTCTCTTGTCAGCTATTTTTCCTCCTCCTGGAGACGATAGCACCCTGCACTCTTGTTGGCTTTTTGTCCTCCTCCTGGACACCATACCACCCTGCAGTCTTGTGGGCTTTTTTTCCTCCTCCTGGACACCATACCACCCTGCAGTCTTGTACGCTTTTTTTCCTCCTCCTGGACACCAAACCACCCTGCAGTCTTGTGGGCTTTTTTCCTCCTCCTGGACACCATACCACCCTGCAGTCTTGAAGGCTTTTTTCCCCCTCCTGGACACCATACCACCCTGCAGTCTTGTGGGCTTTTTTTCTTCCTCCTGGACACCATACCACCCTGCAGTCTTGTCGGCTTTTTTCCTCCTCCTGGACACCATACCACCCTGCAGTCTTGTAGGCTTTTTTTCCTCCTCTTGGACACCATACCACCCTGCACTCTTGTAGGCTTGTTTTTCCTCCTCTTGGACACCATACCACCCTGCACTCTTGTAGGCTTTTTTTCCTCCTCTTGGACACCATACCACCCTGCAGTCTTGTAGGCTTTTTTTTCTCCTACAGGGGGAGGGAGTGTTGTTGGCTTTTTTTTCTCCTGTAGGGGGAGTGTTGTCGGCATTTTTTTCTCCTGCAGGTGGAGTGTTGTTGGCTTTTTTTTTCTCCTGCAGGGGGAGAGTTGTCGACTTTTTTTTCTCCTGCAGGGGGAGTGCTGTTGGCTTTTTTTTTCTCCTGCAGGGGGAGTGTTGTAGGCTTTTTTTCTCCTGCAGGCAGGGTGTTGTTGGCTATTTTTTTCTCCTGCAGGGGGAGTGTTGTAGGCTTTTTTTCTCCTGCAGGCAGAGTGTTGTTGGCTTTTTTTCCTCCTCCAGGGGGAGTGCTGTTGGCTTTTTTTTTCTCCTGCAGGGGGAGTCTTGCAGGCTTTTTTTCTCCTGCAGGGGGAGGGAGTGTTGCAGGGTTTTTTTTTCTCCTGCAGGGGGACTGTTGTAAGATTTTTTTCTCCTGCAGGGGGAGTCTTGGAGGCTTTTTTTCTCCTGCAGGGGGAGGGAGTGTTATAGGGTTTTTTTTCTCCTGCAGGGGGAGTGTTGTAAGTTTTTTTTTCTCCTGCAGGGAGAGTGATGTTGGCTTTTTTTTCTCCTGCAGGGGGAGGGTTGTTTTGATTGTCTGCGATTTGTGCTGTCTGACACGCTCGCTGGTATGTTCGTTTTTGCCGCACTACTCCTCGCCTTCAACTACAACTACCACTACTACGAGCCTTCAACTACTCCTAACGACCACGAGTACTTCCACCACCCCTATTGGCCTACTACGATTACAACGAGCCCACTTTTATCAGTACCGCCACTGCGACTACGACTACGACTACTAGCTGACTACTACCACTCCCACAAGCCGAATAAAAACCACTCGTACTACTGCCACCACTACCATTACCGATAAGGAATTGGAAAGAATGCGAGGGTTCTCCATTGAAAAAGAAGATCGTGATGGAAAGAAAAGTTTCAAATGGAAATTAAAAGTAAACTCGAACGGCACTCAGAAGAGAGCATACCTCCACCAGGTGCGCTGGTCACGTTTTGTATTCCAGAGTTCCCCTTAACTACCATAACTTTTTGAGATATCCTGCCAGAGGCTATATTGTTTGGCCCGATGGTGAAGAATCACTTTAAAATTCTACGAGATGGGTCCGGATCCAGATCTTCACCAAAATTGAATAGATTCTTCCTTGTCACACACACAACCTCTCCACCAAGCTTCGTCCAAATCCGTCCATAACGTTTTGAGATATCCTGCTGGATGTATCGTTTTTGGCCCTGTCTCCCAATGGTGAAGAATCATTTTAAAGAATTGTCGGAGCCGGATCCGATTCCAGATCTTCACCAAAATCGAATCATTTCGTCTTTGTCACACACGCCACATCTCTGCCGAATTTAGTCCGAATCCGTCTACAACCTTTTGAGATATCCTGTTCACAAACGGACAGACAGACAAACAGACAGGGGTAAAAAACATAACCTCCATCCACCGTTGGTGGCAGAAAATACGAAACTCTCACTTGGGAAACATTTTCGGTCCTTCAAGTATTTCCAAAGAGAATCAGTTATTGCCTACGACCATACCACCCTGAATACGCCCGATCTCGTCCGATCTCGGAATCTAAGCAGGTTCGGGCCCGGTTAGTACCTGGATGGGAGACCGCCTGGGAACCCCGGGTGTTGTAGGCTTTTTTTTCTCCTGCAGGGGGAGCCTGGGTCGGCTTTTTTTCCTCCGATTGGACACCATACCACCCTGCAGGCTTGTAGGCTTTTTTCCCTCCTCCTGGACACCATGCCATCCTGCAGTCTTGTAGGCTTTTTTCCTCCTCCTGGACACCATTCCACCCTGCAGTCTTGTGGGCTTTTTTTCCTCCTCCTGGACACCATACCACCCTGCAGTCTTGTGGGCTTTTTTTCCTCTCCTGGACACCATACCACCCTGCAGTCTTGGAGGCTTTTTTTCCTCCTCCTCGACACCATGCCACCCTGCAGTCTTGGAGGCTTTTTTTCCTCCGATTGGACACCATACCACCCTGCAGGCTTGTAGGCTTTTTTTCCTCCTCCTTGACACCATACCACCCTGCAGTCTTGTAGGCTTTTTTTCCTCCTCCTGGACACCATGCCACCCTGCTGTCTTGGAGGCTTTTTTTCCTCCTCCTTGACACCATACCACCCTGCAGCCTTGTTGGCTTTTTTTTCCTCCTCCTGGACACCATACCACCCTGCAGTCTTGGAGGCTTTTTTTCCTCCTCCTGGACACCATGCCACCCTGCAGTCTTGTAGGCTTTTTTTCCATCTCCTGGACCCCATGCCACCCTGCAGTCTTGTAGGCTTTTTTTCCATCTCCTGGACCCCATGCCACCCTGCAGTCTTATAGACTTTTTTTCCTCCTCCTGGACACCATGCCACCCTGCAGTCTTGTAGGCTTTTTTTCCTCCTCCTGGACACCATGCCACTCTGCAGTCTTGTCGGCTTTTTTTCCTCCTCCTTGACACCATGCCACCCTGCAGTCTTGTGGGCTTTTTTTCCTCCTCCTGGACACCATACCACCCTGCAGTCTTGTGGACTTTTTTCCCTCCTCCTGGACACCACACCACCCTGCAGACTTGTCGGCTTTTTTTCCTCCTCCTGGACACCATACCACCCTGCAGTCTTGTGGGCTTTTTTTCCTCCTCCTGGACACCATGCCACCCTGCAGTCTTGTAGGCTTTTTTCCATCTCCTGGACCCCATGCCACCCTGCAGTCTTATAGACTTTTTTTCCTCCTCCTGGACACCATGCCACCCTGCAGTCTTGTGGGCTTTTTTTCCTCCTCCTGGGCACCATACCACCCTGCACTCTTGTCAGCTATTTTTCCTCCTCCTGGAGACGATACCACCCTGCACTCTTGTTGGCTTTTTGTCCTCCTCCTGGACACCATGCCACCCTGCAGTCTTGGAGGCTTTTTTTCCTCCTCCTGGACACCATGCCACTCTGCAGTCTTGTAGGCTTTTTTTCCTCCGACTGGACACCATACCATCCTGCAGTCTTGTGGGCTTTTTTCCCTCCTCCTGGACACCATGCCACCCTGCTGTCTTGGAGGCTTTTTTTCCTCCTCCTCGACACCATGCCACCCTGCAGTCTTGTCGGCTTTTTTTCCTCCGACTGGACACTATACCACCCTGCAGGCTTGTTGGCTTTTTTTCCTCCTCCTGGAAACCATACCACCCTGCAGTCTTGTGGGCTTTTTTTTCCTACTCCTGGACACCATACCACCCTGCAGTCTTGTAGGCTTTTTTTCCTCCTCCTGGACACCATGCCACCCTGCAGTCTTGGAGGCTTTTTTTCCTCCTCCTGGACACCATGCCACCCTGCTGTCTTGGAGGCTTTTTTTCCTCCTCCTCGACACCATGCCACTCTGCAGTCTTGTAGGCTTTTTTTCCTCCGACTGGACACCATACCATCCTGCAGTCTTGTGGGCTTTTTTCCCTCCTCCTGGACACCATGCCACCCTGCTGTCTTGGAGGCTTTTTTTCCTCCTCCTCGACACCATGCCACCCTGCAGTCTTGTCGGCTTTTTTTCCTCCGACTGGACACCATACCACCCTGCAGGCTTGTTGGCTTTTTTTCCTCCTCCTGGACACCATACCACCCTGCAGCCTTGTGGGCTTTTTTTTTCCTACTCCTGGACACCATACCACCCTGCAGTCTTGTAGGCTTTTTTTCCTCCTCCTGGACACCATGCCACCCTGCAGTCTTGGAGGCTTTTTTTCCTCCTCCTGGACACCATGCCACCCTGCAGTCTTGGAGGCTTTTTTTCCTCCTCCTGGACACCATGCCACCCTGCAGTCTTGTCGGCTTTTTTTCCTCCGACTGGACACCATACCACCCTGCAGGATTGTTGGCTTTTTTTCCTCCTCCTGGACACCATACCACCCTGCAGCCTTGTGGGCTTTTTTTTCCTACTCCTGGACACCATACCACCCTGCAGTCTTGTAGGCTTTTTTTCCTCCTCCTGGACACCATGCCACCCTGCAGCCTTGGAGGCTTTTTTTCCTCCTCCTGGACACCATGCCACTCTGCAGTCTTGTAGGCTTTTTTTCCTCCTCCTGGACACCATACCACCCTGCAGTCTTGGAGGCTTTTTTTCCTCCTCCTGGACACCATGCCACTCTGTAGTCTTGTAGGCTTTTTTTCCTCCGACTGGACACCATACCACCCTGCAGTCTTGTAGGCTTTTTTTCCTCCTCCTGGACACCATGCCACCCTGCAGTCTTGGAGGCTTTTTTTCCTCCTCCTGGACACCATGCCACCCTGCAGTCTTGGAGGCATTTTTTCCTCCTCCTGGACACCATGCCACTCTGCAGTCTTGTAGGCTTTTTTTCCTCCGACTGGACACCATACCATCCTGCAGTCTTGTGGGCTTTTTTCCCTCCTCCTGGACACCATGCCACCCTGCTGTCTTGGAGGCTTTTTTTCCTCCTCCTCGACACCATGCCACCCTGCAGTCTTGTCGGCTTTTTTTCCTCCGACTGGACACCATACCACCCTGCAGGCTTGTTGGCTTTTTTTCCTCCTCCTGGACACCATACCAACCTGCAGTCTTGTGGGCTTTTTTTTCCTACTCCTGGACACCATACCACCCTGCAGTCTTGTAGGCTTTTTTTCCTCCTCCTGGACACCATGCCACCCTGCAGTCTTGGAGGCTTTTTTTCCTCCTCCTGGACACCATGCCACTCTGCAGTCTTGTAGGCTTTTTTTCCTCCTCCTGGACACCATACCACCCTGCAGTCTTGGAGGCTTTTTTTCCTCCTCCTGGACACCATGCCACTCTGCAGTCTTGTAGGCTTTTTTTCCTCCGACTGGACACCATACCACCCTGCAGTCTTGTGGGCTTTTTTCCCTCCTACTGGACACCTCTCCACCCTGCAGTCTTGTCAGCTTTTTTTCCTCCTCCTGGACTCCATGCCACCCTACAGTCTTGTGGGCTTTCTTTCCTCCTCCTGGACACCATACCCCCCAGCAGTCTTGTGGGCGTTTTTTTCCTCCTCCTGGACACCATACCACCCTGCAGTCTTGTAGGCTTTTTTTCCTCCTCCTGCACACCATACCACCCTGCAGTCTTGTAGGCTTTTTTTTCCATCTCCTGGACCCCATGCCACCATGCAGTCTTGAAGGCTTTTTTTCCTCCTCCTGGGCACCATACCACCCTGCTCTCTTGTCAGCTATTTTTCCTCCTCCTGGAGACGATAGCACCCTGCACTCTTGTTGGCTTTTTGTCCTCCTCCTGGACACCATACCACCCTGCAGTCTTGTGGGCTTTTTTTCCTCCTCCTGGACACCATACCACCCTGCAGTCTTGTACGCTTTTTTTCCTCCTCCTGGACACCAAACCACCCTGCAGTCTTGTGGGCTTTTTTCCTCCTCCTGGACACCATACCACCCTGCAGTCTTGAAGGCTTTTTTCCCCCTCCTGGACACCATACCACCCTGCAGTCTTGTGGGCTTTTTTTCTTCCTCCTGGACACCATACCACCCTGCAGTCTTGTCGGCTTTTTTCCTCCTCCTGGACACCATACCACCCTGCAGTCTTGTAGGCTTTTTTTCCTCCTCTTGGACACCATACCACCCTGCACTCTTGTAGGCTTGTTTTTCCTCCTCTTGGACACCATACCACCCTGCACTCTTGTAGGCTTTTTTTCCTCCTCTTGGACACCATACCACCCTGCAGTCTTGTAGGCTTTTTTTTCTCCTACAGGGGGAGGGAGTGTTGTTGGCTTTTTTTTCTCCTGTAGGGGGAGTGTTGTCGGCATTTTTTTCTCCTGCAGGTGGAGTGTTGTTGGCTTTTTTTTTCTCCTGCAGGGGGAGAGTTGTCGACTTTTTTTTCTCCTGCAGGGGGAGTGCTGTTGGCTTTTTTTTTCTCCTGCAGGGGGAGTGTTGTAGGCTTTTTTTCTCCTGCAGGCAGGGTGTTGTTGGCTATTTTTTTCTCCTGCAGGGGGAGAGTTGTAGGCTTTTTTTCTCCTGCAGGCAGAGTGTTGTTGGCTTTTTTTCCTCCTCCAGGGGGAGTGCTGTTGGCTTTTTTTTTCTCCTGCAGGGGGAGTCTTGCAGGCTTTTTTTCTCCTGCAGGGGGAGGGAGTGTTGCAGGGTTTTTTTTTCTCCTGCAGGGGGACTGTTGTAAGATTTTTTTCTCCTGCAGGGGGAGTCTTGGAGGCTTTTTTTCTCCTGCAGGGGGAGGGAGTGTTGTAGGGTTTTTTTTCTCCTGCAGGGGGAGAGTTGTAAGTTTTTTTTTCTCCTGCAGGGAGAGTGATGTTGGCTTTTTTTTCTCCTGCAGGGGGAGGGTTGTTTTGATTGTCTGCGATTTGTGCTGTCTGACACGCTCGCTGGTATGTTCGTTTTTGCCGCACTACTCCTCGCCTTCAACTACAACTACCACTACTACGAGCCTTCAACTACTCCTAACGACCACGAGTACTTCCACCACCCCTATTGGCCTACTACGATTACAACGAGCCCACTTTTATCAGTACCGCCACTGCGACTACGACTACGACTACTAGCTGACTACTACCACTCCCACAAGCCGAATAAAAACCACTCGTACTACTGCCACCACTACCATTACCGATAAGGAATTGGAAAGAATGCGAGGGTTCTCCATTGAAAAAGAAGATCGTGATGGAAAGAAAAGTTTCAAATGGAAATTAAAAGTAAACTCGAACGGCACTCAGAAGAGAGCATACCTCCACCAGGTGCGCTGGTCACGTTTTGTATTCCAGAGTTCCCCTTAACTACCATAACTTTTTGAGATATCCTGCCAGAGGCTATATTGTTTGGCCCGATGGTGAAGAATCACTTTAAAATTCTACGAGATGGGTCCGGATCCAGATCTTCACCAAAATTGAATCGATTCTTCCTTGTCACACACACAACCTCTCCACCAAGCTTCGTCCAAATCCGTCCATAACGTTTTGAGATATCCTGCTGGATGTATCGTTTTTGGCCCTGTCTCCCAATGGTGAAGAATCATTTTAAAGAATTGTCGGAGCCGGATCCGATTCCAGATCTTCACCAAAATCGAATCATTTCGTCTTTGTCACACACGCCACATCTCTGCCGAATTTAGTCCGAATCCGTCTACAACCTTTTGAGATATCCTGTTCACAAACGGACAGACAGACAAACAGACAGGGGTAAAAAACATAACCTCCATCCACCGTTGGTGGCAGAAAATACGAAACTCTCACTTGGGAAACATTTTCGGTCCTTCAAGTATTTCCAAAGAGAATCAGTTATTGCCTACGACCATACCACCCTGAATACGCCCGATCTCGTCCGATCTCGGAAGCTAAGCAGGTTCGGGCCCGGTTAGTACCTGGATGGGAGACCGCCTGGGAACCCCGGGTGTTGTAGGCTTTTCTTTCTCCTGCAGGGGGAGCCTGGGTCGGCTTTTTTTCCTCCGATTGGACACCATACCACCCTGCAGGCTTGTAGGCTTTTTTCCCTCCTCCTGGACACCATGCCATCCTGCAGTCTTGTAGGCTTTTTTCCTCCTCCTGGACACCATGCCACCCTGCAGTCTTGTGGGCTTTTTTTCCTCCTCCTGGACACCATACCACCCTGCAGTCTTGTGGGCTTTTTTTCCTCTCCTGGACACCATACCACCCTGCAGTCTTGGAGGCTTTTTTTCCTCCTCCTCGACACCATGCCACCCTGCAGTCTTGGAGGCTTTTTTTCCTCCGATTGGACACCATACCACCCTGCAGGCTTGTAGGCTTTTTTTCCTCCTCCTTGACACCATACCACCCTGCAGTCTTGTAGGCTTTTTTTCCTCCTCCTGGACACCATGCCACCCTGCTGTCTTGGAGGCTTTTTTTCCTCCTCCTTGACACCATACCACCCTGCAGCCTTGTTGGCTTTTTTTTCCTCCTCCTGGACACCATACCACCCTGCAGTCTTGGAGGCTTTTTTTCCTCCTCCTGGACACCATGCCACCCTGCAGTCTTGTAGGCTTTTTTTCCATCTCCTGGACCCCATGCCACCCTGCAGTCTTGTAGGCTTTTTTTCCATCTCCTGGACCCCATGCCACCCTGCAGTCTTATAGACTTTTTTCCTCCTCCTGGACACCATGCCACCCTGCAGTCTTGTAGGCTTTTTTTCCTCCTCCTGGACACCATGCCACTCTGCAGTCTTGTCGGCTTTTTTTCCTCCTCCTTGACACCATGCCACCCTGCAGTCTTGTGGGCTTTTTTTCCTCCTCCTGGACACCATACCACCCTGCAGTCTTGTGGACTTTTTTCCCTCCTCCTGGACACCACACCACCCTGCAGACTTGTCGGCTTTTTTTCCTCCTCCTGGACACCATACCACCCTGCAGTCTTGTGGGCTTTTTTTCCTCCTCCTGGACACCATGCCACCCTGCAGTCTTGTAGGCTTTTTTTCCATCTCCTGGACCCCATGCCACCCTGCAGTCTTATAGACTTTTTTTCCTCCTCCTGGACACCATGCCACCCTGCAGTCTTGTGGGCTTTTTTTCCTCCTCCTGGGCACCATACCACCCTGCACTCTTGTCAGCTATTTTTCCTCCTCCTGGAGACGATACCACCCTGCACTCTTGTTGGCTTTTTGTCCTCCTCCTGGACACCATGCCACCCTGCAGTCTTGGAGGCTTTTTTTCCTCCTCCTGGACACCATGCCACTCTGCAGTCTTGTAGGCTTTTTTTCCTCCGACTGGACACCATACCATCCTGCAGTCTTGTGGGCTTTTTTCCCTCCTCCTGGACACCATGCCACCCTGCTGTCTTGGAGGCTTTTTTTCCTCCTCCTCGACACCATGCCACCCTGCAGTCTTGTCGGCTTTTTTTCCTCCGACTGGACACTATACCACCCTGCAGGCTTGTTGGCTTTTTTTCCTCCTCCTGGAAACCATACCACCCTGCAGTCTTGTGGGCTTTTTTTTCCTACTCCTGGACACCATACCACCCTGCAGTCTTGTAGGCTTTTTTTCCTCCTCCTGGACACCATGCCACCCTGCAGTCTTGGAGGCTTTTTTTCCTCCTCCTGGACACCATGCCACCCTGCTGTCTTGGAGGCTTTTTTTCCTCCTCCTCGACACCATGCCACTCTGCAGTCTTGTAGGCTTTTTTTCCTCCGACTGGACACCATACCATCCTGCAGTCTTGTGGGCTTTTTTCCCTCCTCCTGGACACCATGCCACCCTGCTGTCTTGGAGGCTTTTTTTCCTCCTCCTCAACACCATGCCACCCTGCAGTCTTGTCGGCTTTTTTTCCTCCGACTGGACACCATACCACCCTGCAGGCTTGTTGGCTTTTTTTCCTCCTCCTGGACACCATACCACCCTGCAGCCTTGTGGGCTTTTTTTTCCTACTCCTGGACACCATACCACCCTGCAGTCTTGTAGGCTTTTTTTCCTCCTCCTGGACACCATGCCACCCTGCAGTCTTGGAGGCTTTTTTTCCTCCTCCTGGACACCATGCCACTCTGCAGTCTTGTAGGCTTTTTTTCCTCCTCCTGGACACCATACCACCCTGCAGTCTTGGAGGCTTTTTTTCCTCCTCCTGGACACCATGCCACTCTGCAGTCTTGTAGGCTTTTTTTCCTCCGACTGGACACCATACCACCCTGCAGTCTTGTGGGCTTTTTTCCCTCCTACTGGACACCTCTCCACCCTGCAGTCTTGTCGGCTTTTTTTCCTCCTCCTGGACTCCATGCCACCCTACAGTCTTGTGGGCTTTCTTTCCTCCTCCTGGACACCATACCCCCCAGCAGTCTTGTGGGCGTTTTTTTCCTCCTCCTGGACACCATACCACCCTGCAGTCTTGTAGGCTTTTTTTCCTCCTCCTGCACACCATACCACCCTGCAGTCTTGTAGGCTTTTTTTTCCATCTCCTGGACCCCATGCCACCATGCAGTCTTGAAGGCTTTTTTTCCTCCTCCTGGGCACCATACCACCCTGCTCTCTTGTCAGCTATTTTTCCTCCTCCTGGAGACGATAGCACCCTGCACTCTTGTTGGCTTTTTGTCCTCCTCCTGGACACCATACCACCCTGCAGTCTTGTGGGCTTTTTTTCCTCCTCCTGGACACCATACCACCCTGCAGTCTTGTACGCTTTTTTTCCTCCTCCTGGACACCAAACCACCCTGCAGTCTTGTGGGCTTTTTTCCTCCTCCTGGACACCATACCACCCTGCAGTCTTGAAGGCTTTTTTCCCCCTCCTGGACACCATACCACCCTGCAGTCTTGTGGGCTTTTTTTCTTCCTCCTGGACACCATACCACCCTGCAGTCTTGTCGGCTTTTTTCCTCCTCCTGGACACCATACCACCCTGCAGTCTTGTAGGCTTTTTTTCCTCCTCTTGGACACCATACCACCCTGCACTCTTGTAGGCTTGTTTTTCCTCCTCTTGGACACCATACCACCCTGCACTCTTGTAGGCTTTTTTTCCTCCTCTTGGACACCATACCACCCTGCAGTCTTGTAGGCTTTTTTTTCTCCTACAGGGGGAGGGAGTGTTGTTGGCTTTTTTTTCTCCTGCAGGGGGAGTGTTGTCGGCATTTTTTTCTCCTGCAGGTGGAGTGTTGTTGGCTTTTTTTTTCTCTTGCAGGGGGAGTGTTGTCGACTTTTTTTTCTCCTGCAGGGGGAGTGCTGTTGGCTTTTTTTTTCTCCTGCAGGGGGAGTGTTGTAGGCTTTTTTTCTCCTGCAGGCAGGGTGTTGTTGGCTATTTTTTTCTCCTGCAGGGGGAGTGTTGTAGGCTTTTTTTCTCCTGCAGGCAGAGTGTTGTTGGCTTTTTTTCCTCCTCCAGGGGGAGTGCTGTTGGCTTTTTTTTCTCCTGCAGGGGGAGTCTTGCAGGCTTTTTTTCTCCTGCAGGGGGAGGGAGTGTTGCAGGGTTTTTTTTTCTCCTGCAGGGGGACTGTTGTAAGATTTTTTTCTCCTGCAGGGGGAGTCTTGGAGGCTTTTTTTCTCCTGCAGGGGGAGGGAGTGTTGTAGGGTTTTTTTTCTCCTGCAGGGGGAGTGTTGTAAGTTTTTTTTTCTCCTGCAGGGAGAGTGATGTTGGCTTTTTTTTCTCCTGCAGGGGGAGGGTTGTTTTGATTGTCTGCGATTTGTGCTGTCTGACACGCTCGCTGGTATGTTCGTTTTTGCCGCACTACTCCTCGCCTTCAACTACAACTACCACGACTACGAGCCTTCAACTACTCCTAACGACCACGAGTACTTCCACCACCCCTATTGGCCTACTACGATTACAACGAGCCCACTTTTATCAGTACCGCCACTGCGACTACGACTACGACTACTAGCTGACTACTACCACTCCCACAAGCCGAATAAAAACCACTCGTACTACTGCCACCACTACCATTACCGATAAGGAATTGGAAAGAATGCGAGGGTTCTCCATTGAAAAAGAAGATCGTGATGGAAAGAAAAGTTTCAAATGGAAATTAAAAGTAAACTCGAACGGCACTCAGAAGAGAGCATACCTCCACCAGGTGCGCTGGTCACGTTTTGTATTCCAGAGTTCCCCTTAACTACCATAACTTTTTGAGATATCCTGCCAGAGGCTATATTGTTTGACCCGATGGTGAAGAATCACTTTAAAATTCTACGAGATGGGTCCGGATCCAGATCTTCACCAAAATTGAATCGATTCTTCCTTGTCACACACACAACCTCTCCACCAAGCTTCGTCCAAATCCGTCCATAACGTTTTGAGATATCCTGCTGGATGTATCGTTTTTGGCCCTGTCTCCCAATGGTGAAGAATCATTTTAAAGAATTGTCGGAGCCGGATCCGATTCCAGATCTTCACCAAAATCGAATCATTTCGTCTTTGTCACACACGCCACATCTCTGCCGAATTTAGTCCGAATCCGTCTACAACCTTTTGAGATATCCTGTTCACAAACGGACAGACAGACAAACAGACAGGGGTAAAAAACATAACCTCCATCCACCGTTGGTGGCAGAAAATACGAAACTCTCACTTGGGAAACATTTTCGGTCCTTCAAGTATTTCCAAAGAGAATCAGTTATTGCCTACGACCATACCACCCTGAATACGCCCGATCTCGGAAGCTAAGCAGGTTCGGGCCCGGTTAGTACCTGGATGGGAGACCGCCTGGGAACCCCGGGTGTTGTAGGCTTTTTTTTCTCCTGCAGGGGGAGACTGGGTCGGCTTTTTTTCCTCCTCCTGGACACCATACCACCCTGCAGTCTTGTGGGCTTTTTTTTCCTACTCCTGGACACCATACCACCCTGCAGTCTTGTAGGCTTTTTTCCATCTCCTGGACACCATGCCACCCTGCAGTCTTATAGGCTTTTTTTCCTCCTCCTGGACACCATGCCACCCTGCAGTCTTGTGGGCTTTTTTTCCTCCTCCTGGGCACCATACCACCCTGCACTCTTGTCAGCTATTTTTCCTCCTCCTGGAGACGATACCACCCTGCACTCTTGTTGGCTTTTTGTCCTCCTCCTGGACACCATGCCACCCTGCAGTCTTGGAGGCTTTTTTTCCTCCTCCTGGACACCATGCCACTCTGCAGTCTTGTAGGCTTTTTTTCCTCCGACTGGACACCATACCATCCTGCAGTCTTGTGGGCTTTTTTCCCTCCTCCTGGAGACCATGCCACCCTGCTGTCTTGGAAGCTTTTTTTCCTCCTCCTCGACACCATGCCACCCTGCTGTCTTGTCGGCTTTTTTTCCTCCGACTGGACACCATACCACCCTGCAGGCTTGTTGGCTTTTTTTCCTCCTCCTGGAAACCATACCACCCTGCAGTCTTGTGGGCTTTTTTTTCCTACTCCTGGACACCATACCACCCTGCAGTCTTGTAGGCTTTTTTTCCTCCTCCTGGACACCATGCCACCCTGCAGTCTTGGAGGCTTTTTTTCCTCCTCCTGGACACCATGCCACCCTGCAGTCTTGGAGGCTTTTTTTCCTCCTCCTGGACACCATGCCACTCTGCAGTCTTGTAGGCTTTTTTTCCTCCGACTGGACACCATACCATCCTGCAGTCTTGTGGGCTTTTTTCCCTCCTCCTGGACACCATGCCACCCTGCTGTCTTGGAGGCTTTTTTTCCTCCTCCTCGACACCATGCCACCCTGCAGTCTTGTCGGCTTTTTTTCCTCCGACTGGACACCATACCACCCTGCAGGCTTGTTGGCTTTTTTTCCTCCTCCTGGACACCATACCACCCTGCAGTCTTGTGGGCTTTTTTTTCCTACTCCTGGACACCATACCACCCTGCAGTCTTGTAGGCTTTTTTTCCTCCTCCTGGACACCATGCCACCCTGCAGTCTTGGAGGCTTTTTTTCCTCCTCCTGGACACCATACCACCCTGCAGTCTTGGAGGCTTTTTTTCCTCCTCCTGGACACCATGCCACTCTGCAGTCTTGTAGGCTTTTTTTCCTCCGACTGGACACCATACCACCCTGCAGTCTTGTGGGCTTTTTTCCCTCCTACTGGACACCTCTCCACCCTGCAGTCTTGTCGGCTTTTTTTCCTCCTCCTGCACACCATACCACCCTGCAGTCTTGTAGGCTTTTTTTTCCATCTCCTGGACCCCATGCCACCATGCAGTCTTGAAGGCTTTTTTTCCTCCTCCTGGGCACCATACCACCCTGCTCTCTTGTCAGCTATTTTTCCTCCTCCTGGAGACGATAGCACCCTGCACTCTTGTTGGCTTTTTGTCCTCCTCCTGGACACCATACCACCCTGCAGTCTTGTGGGCTTTTTTTCCTCCTCCTGGACACCATACCACCCTGCAGTCTTGTACGCTTTTTTCCCCCTCCTGGACACCATACCACCCTGCAGTCTTGTGGGCTTTTTTTCTTCCTCCTGGACACCATACCACCCTGCAGTCTTGTCGGCTTTTTTCCTCCTCCTGGACACCATACCACCCTGCAGTCTTGTAGGCTTTTTTTCCTCCTCTTGGACACCATACCACCCTGCACTCTTGTAGGCTTGTTTTTCCTCCTCTTGGACACCATACCACCCTGCACTCTTGTAGGCTTTTTTTCCTCCTCTTGGACACCATGCCACCCTGCAGTCTTGTAGGCTTTTTTTCCTCCTCCTGGACACCATACCACCCTGCAGTCTTGTAGGCTTTTTTTCCATCTCCTGGACCCCATGCCACCCTGCAGTCTTATAGACTTTTTTTCCTCCTCCTGGACACCATGCCACCCTGCAGTCTTGGAGGCGTTTTTTCCTCCTTGACACCATACCACCCTGCAGTCTTGTGGGCTTTTTTTCCTCCTCCTGGGCACCATTCCACCCTTCACTCTTGTCAGCTATTTTTCCTCCTCCTGGACACCATGCCACCCTGCAGTCTTGGAGGCTTTTTTTCCTCCTCCTGGACACCATGCCACTCTGCAGTCTTGTAGGCTTTTCTTCCTCCGACTGGACACCATACCACCCTGCAGTCTTGTGCGCTTTTTTCCCTCCTCCTGGACACCATACCACCCTGCAGTCTTGTGGGCTTTTTTTCCTCCTCCTGGACACCATACCACCCTGCAGTCTTGGAGGCTTTTTTTCCTCCTCCTCGACACCATGCCACCCTGCAGTCTTGTAGGCTTTTTTTCCCCCTCCTGGACACCATGCCACCCTGCTGTCTTGTAGGCTTTTTTTTCCTCCTCCTGGACACAATGCCACCCTGCTGTCTTGGAGGCTTTTTTTCCTCCTCCTTGACACCATACCACCCTGCAGCCTTGTTGGCTTTTTTTTCCTCCTCCTGGACACCATACCACCCTGCAGTCTTGTAGGCTTTTTTTCCTCCTCCTGGACACCACGCCACCCTGCAGTCTTGGAGGCTTTTTTTCCTCCTCCTGGACACCATGCCACTCTGCAGTCTTGTAGGCTTTTTTTCCTCCGACTGGACACCATACCATCCTGCAGTCTTGTGGGCTTTTTTCCCTCCTCCTGGACACCATGCCACCCTGCTGTCTTGGAGGCTTTTTTTCCTCCTCCTCGACACCATGCCACCCTGCAGTCTTGTCGGCTTTTTTTCCTCCGACTGGACACCATACCACCCTGCAGGCTTGTGGGCTTTTTTTCCTCCTCCTGGACACCATACCACCCTGCAGTCTTGTGGGCTTTTTTTTCCTACTCCTGGACACCATACCACCCTGCAGTCTTGTAGGCTTTTTTCCATCTCCTGGACACCATGCCACCCTGCAGTCTTATAGGCTTTTTTTCCTCCTCCTGGACACCATGCCACCCTGCAGTCTTGTGGGCTTTTTTTCCTCCTCCTGGGCACCATACCACCCTGCACTCTTGTCAGCTATTTTTCCTCCTCCTGGAGACGATACCACCCTGCACTCTTGTTGGCTTTTTGTCCTCCTCCTGGACACCATGCCACCCTGCAGTCTTGGAGGCTTTTTTTCCTCCTCCTGGACACCATGCCACTCTGCAGTCTTGTAGGCTTTTTTTCCTCCGACTGGACACCATACCATCCTGCAGTCTTGTGGGCTTTTTTCCCTCCTCCTGGACACCATGCCACCCTGCTGTCTTGGAAGCTTTTTTTCCTCCTCCTCGACACCATGCCACCCTGCAGTCTTGTCGGCTTTTTTTCCTCCGACTGGACACCATACCACCCTGCAGGCTTGTTGGCTTTTTTTCCTCCTCCTGGAAACCATACCACCCTGCAGTCTTGTGGGCTTTTTTTTCCTACTCCTGGACACCATACCACCCTGCAGTCTTGTAGGCTTTTTTTCCTCCTCCTGGACACCATGCCACCCTGCAGTCTTGGAGGCTTTTTTTCCTCCTCCTGGACACCATGCCACCCTGCAGTCTTGGAGGCTTTTTTTCCTCCTCCTGGACACCATGCCACTCTGCAGTCTTGTAGGCTTTTTTTCCTCCGACTGGACACCATACCATCCTGCAGTCTTGTGGGCTTTTTTCCCTCCTCCTGGACACCATGCCACCCTGCTGTCTTGGAGGCTTTTTTCCCTCCTCCTCGACACCATGCCACCCTGCAGTCTTGTCGGCTTTTTTTCCTCCGACTGGACACCATACCACCCTGCAGGCTTGTTGGCTTTTTTTCCTCCTCCTGGACACATACCACCCTGCAGTCTTGTGGGCTTTTTTTTCCTACTCCTGGACACCATACCACCCTGCAGTCTTGTAGGCTTTTTTTCCTCCTCCTGGACACCATGCCACCCTGCAGTCTTGGAGGCTTTTTTTCCTCCTCCTGGACACCATGCCACTCTGCAGTCTTGTAGGCTTTTTTTCCTCCTCCTGGACACCATACCACCCTGCAGTCTTGGAGGCTTTTTTTCCTCCTCCTGGACACCATGCCACTCTGCAGTCTTGTAGGCTTTTTTTCCTCCGACTGGACACCATACCACCCTGCAGTCTTGTGGGCTTTTTTCCCTCCTACTGGACACCTCTCCACCCTGCAGTCTTGTCGGCTTTTTTTCCTCCTCCTGGACTCCATGCCACCCTACAGTCTTGTGGGCTTTCTTTCCTCCTCCTGGGCACCATACCCCCCAGCAGTCTTGTGGGCGTTTTTTTCCTCCTCCTGGACACCATACCACCCTGCAGTCTTGTAGGCTTTTTTTCCTCCTCCTGCACACCATACCACCCTGCAGTCTTGTAGGCTTTTTTTTCCATCTCCTGGACCCCATGCCACCATGCAGTCTTGAAGGCTTTTTTTCCTCCTCCTGGGCACCATACCACCCTGCTCTCTTGTCAGCTATTTTTCCTCCTCCTGGAGACGATAGCACCCTGCACTCTTGTTGGCTTTTTGTCCTCCTCCTGGACACCATACCACCCTGCAGTCTTGTGGGCTTTTTTTCCTCCTCCTGGACACCATACCACCCTGCAGTCTTGTACGCTTTTTTTCCTCCTCCTGGACACCAAACCACCCTGCAGTCTTGTGGGCTTTTTTCCTCCTCCTGGACACCATACCACCCTGCAGTCTTGAAGGCTTTTTTCCCCCTCCTGGACACCATACCACCCTGCAGTCTTGTGGGCTTTTTTTCTTCCTCCTGGACACCATACCACCCTGCAGTCTTGTCGGCTTTTTTCCTCCTCCTGGACACCATACCACCCTGCAGGCTTGTGGGCTTTTTTTCCTCCTCCTGGACACCATACCACCCTGCAGTCTTGTGGGCTTTTTTTTCCTACTCCTGGACACCATACCACCCTGCAGTCTTGTAGGCTTTTTTCCATCTCCTGGACACCATGCCACCCTGCAGTCTTATAGGCTTTTTTTCCTCCTCCTGGACACCATGCCACCCTGCAGTCTTGTGGGCTTTTTTTCCTCCTCCTGGGCACCATACCACCCTGCACTCTTTTCAGCTATTTTTCCTCCTCCTGGAGACGATACCACCCTGCACTCTTGTTGGCTTTTTGTCCTCCTCCTGGACACCATGCCACCCTGCAGTCTTGGAGGCTTTTTTTCCTCCTCCTGGACACCATGCCACTCTGCAGTCTTGTAGGCTTTTTTTCCTCCGACTGGACACCATACCATCCTGCAGTCTTGTGGGCTTTTTTTCCTCCTCCTGGACACCATGCCACCCTGCAGTCTTGGAGGCTTTTTTTCCTCCTCCTGGACACCATGCCACCCTGCTGTCTTGGAGGCTTTTTTTCCTCCTCCTCGACACCATGCCACTCTGCAGTCTTGTAGGCTTTTTTTCCTCCGACTGGACACCATACCATCCTGCAGTCTTGTGGGCTTTTTTCCCTCCTCCTGGACACCATGCCACCCTGCTGTCTTGGAGGCTTTTTTTCCTCCTCCTCGACACCATGCCACCCTGCAGTCTTGTCGGCTTTTTTTCCTCCGACTGGACACCATACCACCCTGCAGGCTTGTTGGCTTTTTTTCCTCCTCCTGGACACCATACCACCCTGCAGCCTTGTGGGCTTTTTTTTCCTACTCCTGGACACCATACCACCCTGCAGTCTTGTAGGCTTTTTTTCCTCCTCCTGGACACCATGCCACCCTGCAGTCTTGGAGGCTTTTTTTCCTCCTCCTGGACACCATGCCACTCTGCAGTCTTGTAGGCTTTTTTTCCTCCTCCTGGACACCATACCACCCTGCAGTCTTGGAGGCTTTTTTTCCTCCTCCTCGACACCATGCCACCCTGCAGTCTTGGAGGCTTTTTTTCCTCCTCCTCGACACCATGCCACCCTGCAGTCTTGGAGGCTTTTTTTCCTCCTCCTCGACACCATGCCACCCTGCAGTCTTGTAGGCTTTTTTTCCTCCTCCTTGACACCATACCACCCTGCAGCCTTGTTGGCTTTTTTTTCCTCCTCCTGGACACCATACCACCCTGCAGTCTTGTAGGCTTTTTTTCCTCCTCCTGGACACCATGCCACCCTGCTGTCTAGGAGGCTTTTTTTCCTCCTCCTTGACACCATACCACCCTGCAGCCTTGTTGGCTTTTTTTTCCTCCTCCTGGACACCATACCACCCTGCAGTCTTGGAGGCTTTTTTTCCTCCTCCTGGACACCATGCCACCCTGCAGTCTTGTAGGCTTTTTTTCCTCCTCCTGGACCCCATACCACCCTGCAGTCTTGTAGGCTTTTTTTCCATCTCCTGGACCCCATGCCACCCTGCAGTCTTATAGACTTTTTTTCCTCCTCCTGGACACCATGCCACCCTGCAGTCTTGGAGGCGTTTTTTCCTCCTTGACACCATACCACCCTGCAGTCTTGTGGGCTTTTTTTCCTCCTCCTGGGCACCATTCCACCCTTCACTCTTGTCAGCTATTTTTCCTCCTCCTGGACACCATGCCACCCTGCAGTCTTGGAGGCTTTTTTTCCTCCTCCTGGACACCATGCCACTCTGCAGTCTTGTAGGCTTTTCTTCCTCCGACTGGACACCATACCACCCTGCAGTCTTGTGCGCTTTTTTCCCTCCTCCTGGACACCATACCACCCTGCAGTCTTGTGGGCTTTTTTTCCTCTCCTGGACACCATACCACCCTGCAGTCTTGTAGGCTTTTTTTCCTCCTCCTTGACACCATACCACCCTGCAGTCTTGTAGGCTTTTTTTCCTCCTCCTGGACACCATGCCATCCTGCAGTCTTGTAGGCTTTTTTCCTCCTCCTGGACACCATGCCACCCTGCAGTCTTGTGGGCTTTTTTTCCTCCTCCTGGACACCATACCACCCTGCAGTCTTGTGGGCTTTTTTTCCTCTCCTGGACACCATACCACCCTGCAGTCTTGTAGGCTTTTTTTCCTCCTCCTTGACACCATACCACCCTGCAGTCTTGTAGGCTTTTTTTCCTCCTCCTGGACACCATGCCACCCTGCTGTCTTGGAGGCTTTTTTTCCTCCTCCTTGACACCATACCACCCTGCAGCCTTGTTGGCTTTTTTTTCCTCCTCCTGGACACCATACCACCCTGCACTCTTGTTGGCTTTTTGTCCTCCTCCTGGACACCATGCCACCCTGCAGTCTTGGAGGCTTTTTTTCCTCCTCCTGGACACCATGCCACTCTGCAGTCTTGTAGGCTTTTTTTCCTCCGACTGGACACCATACCATCCTGCAGTCTTGTGGGCTTTTTTCCCTCCTCCTGGACACCATGCCACCCTGCTGTCTTGGAAGCTTTTTTTCCTCCTCCTCGACACCATGCCACCCTGCAGTCTTGTCGGCTTTTTTTCCTCCGACTGGACACCATACCACCCTGCAGGCTTGTTGGCTTTTTTTCCTCCTCCTGGAAACCATACCACCCTGCAGTCTTGTGGGCTTTTTTTTCCTACTCCTGGACACCATACCACCCTGCAGTCTTGTAGGCTTTTTTTCCTCCTCCTGGACACCATGCCACCCTGCAGTCTTGGAGGCTTTTTTTCCTCCTCCTGGACACCATGCCACCCTGCAGTCTTGGAGGCTTTTTTTCCTCCTCCTGGACACCATGCCACTCTGCAGTCTTGTAGGCTTTTTTTCCTCCGACTGGACACCATACCATCCTGCAGTCTTGTGGGCTTTTTTCCCTCCTCCTGGACACCATGCCACCCTGCTGTCTTGGAGGCTTTTTTTCCTCCTCCTCGACACCATGCCACCCTGCAGTCTTGTCGGCTTTTTTTCCTCCGACTGGACACCATACCACCCTGCAGGCTTGTTGGCTTTTTTTCCTCCTCCTGGACACCATACCACCCTGCAGTCTTGTGGGCTTTTTTTTCCTACTCCTGGACACCATACCACCCTGCAGTCTTGTAGGCTTTTTTTCCTCCTCCTGGACACCATGCCACCCTGCAGTCTTGGAGGCTTTTTTTCCTCCTCCTGGACACCATGCCACTCTGCAGTCTTGTAGGCTTTTTTTCCTCCTCCTGGACACCATACCACCCTGCAGTCTTGGAGGCTTTTTTTCCTCCTCCTGGACACCATGCCACTCTGCAGTCTTGTAGGCTTTTTTTCCTCCGACTGGACACCATACCACCCTGCAGTCTTGTGGGCTTTTTTCCCTCCTACTGGACACCTCTCCACCCTGCAGTCTTGTCGGCTTTTTTTCCTCCTCCTGGACTCCATGCCACCCTACAGTCTTGTGGGCTTTCTTTCCTCCTCCTGGACACCATACCCCCCAGCAGTCTTGTGGGCGTTTTTTTCCTCCTCCTGGACACCATACCACCCTGCAGTCTTGTAGGCTTTTTTTCCTCCTCCTGCACACCATACCACCCTGCAGTCTTGTAGGCTTTTTTTTCCATCTCCTGGACCCCATGCCACCATGCAGTCTTGAAGGCTTTTTTTCCTCCTCCTGGGCACCATACCACCCTGCTCTCTTGTCAGCTATTTTTCCTCCTCCTGGAGACGATAGCACCCTGCACTCTTGTTGGCTTTTTGTCCTCCTCCTGGACACCATACCACCCTGCAGTCTTGTGGGCTTTTTTTCCTCCTCCTGGACACCATACCACCCTGCAGTCTTGTACGCTTTTTTTCCTCCTCCTGGACACCAAACCACCCTGCAGTCTTGTGGGCTTTTTTCCTCCTCCTGGACACCATACCACCCTGCAGTCTTGAAGGCTTTTTTCCCCCTCCTGGACACCATACCACCCTGCAGTCTTGTGGGCTTTTTTTCTTCCTCCTGGACACCATACCACCCTGCAGTCTTGTCGGCTTTTTTCCTCCTCCTGGACACCATACCACCCTGCAGGCTTGTGGGCTTTTTTTCCTCCTCCTGGACACCATACCACCCTGCAGTCTTGTGGGCTTTTTTTTCCTACTCCTGGACACCATACCACCCTGCAGTCTTGTAGGCTTTTTTCCATCTCCTGGACACCATGCCACCCTGCAGTCTTATAGGCTTTTTTTCCTCCTCCTGGACACCATGCCACCCTGCAGTCTTGTGGGCTTTTTTTCCTCCTCCTGGGCACCATACCACCCTGCACTCTTGTCAGCTATTTTTCCTCCTCCTGGAGACGATACCACCCTGCACTCTTGTTGGCTTTTTGTCCTCCTCCTGGACACCATGCCACCCTGCAGTCTTGGAGGCTTTTTTTCCTCCTCCTGGACACCATGCCACTCTGCAGTCTTGTAGGCTTTTTTTCCTCCGACTGGACACCATACCATCCTGCAGTCTTGTGGGCTTTTTTTCCTCCTCCTGGACACCATGCCACCCTGCAGTCTTGGAGGCTTTTTTTCCTCCTCCTGGACACCATGCCACCCTGCTGTCTTGGAGGCTTTTTTTCCTCCTCCTCGACACCATGCCACTCTGCAGTCTTGTAGGCTTTTTTTCCTCCGACTGGACACCATACCATCCTGCAGTCTTGTGGGCTTTTTTCCCTCCTCCTGGACACCATGCCACCCTGCTGTCTTGGAGGCTTTTTTTCCTCCTCCTCGACACCATGCCACCCTGCAGTCTTGTCGGCTTTTTTTCCTCCGACTGGACACCATACCACCCTGCAGGCTTGTTGGCTTTTTTTCCTCCTCCTGGACACCATACCACCCTGCAGCCTTGTGGGCTTTTTTTTCCTACTCCTGGACACCATACCACCCTGCAGTCTTGTAGGCTTTTTTTCCTCCTCCTGGACACCATGCCACCCTGCAGTCTTGGAGGCTTTTTTTCCTCCTCCTGGACACCATGCCACTCTGCAGTCTTGTAGGCTTTTTTTCCTCCTCCTGGACACCATACCACCCTGCAGTCTTGGAGGCTTTTTTTCCTCCTCCTCGACACCATGCCACCCTGCAATCTTGGAGGCTTTTTTTCCTCCTCCTCGACACCATGCCACCCTGCAGTCTTGGAGGCTTTTTTTCCTCCTCCTCGACACCATGCCACCCTGCAGTCTTGTAGGCTTTTTTTCCTCCTCCTTGACACCATACCACCCTGCAGCCTTGTTGGCTTTTTTTTCCTCCTCCTGGACACCATACCACCCTGCAGTCTTGTAGGCTTTTTTTCCTCCTCCTGGACACCATGCCACCCTGCTGTCTTGGAGGCTTTTTTTCCTCCTCCTCGACACCATGCCACCCTGCAGTCTTGGCGGCTTTTTTTCCTCCGACTGGACACCATACCACCCTGCAGGCTTGTTGGCTTTTTTTCCTCCTCCTGGACACCATACCACCCTGCAGCCTTGTGGGCTTTTTTTTCCTACTCCTGGACACCATACCACCCTGCAGTCTTGTAGGCTTTTTTTCCTCCTCCTGGACACCATGCCACCCTGCAGTCTTGGAGGCTTTTTTTCCTCCTCCTGGACACCATGCCACCCTGCAGTCTTGGAGGCTTTTTTTCCTCCTCCTGGACACCATGCCACCCTGCAGTCTTGTCGGCTTTTTTTCCTCCGACTGGACACCATACCACCCTGCAGGATTGTTGGCTTTTTTTCCTCCTCCTGGACACCATACCACCCTGCAGCCTTGTGGGCTTTTTTTTCCTACTCCTGGACACCATACCACCCTGCAGTCTTGTAGGCTTTTTTTCCTCCTCCTGGACACCATGCCACCCTGCAGCCTTGGAGGCTTTTTTTCCTCCTCCTGGACACCATGCCACTCTGCAGTCTTGTAGGCTTTTTTTCCTCCTCCTGGACACCATACCACCCTGCAGTCTTGGAGGCTTTTTTTCCTCCTCCTGGACACCATGCCACTCTGTAGTCTTGTAGGCTTTTTTTCCTCCGACTGGACACCATACCACCCTGCAGTCTTGTAGGCTTTTTTTCCTCCTCCTGGACACCATGCCACCCTGCAGTCTTGGAGGCTTTTTTTCCTCCTCCTGGACACCATGCCACCCTGCAGTCTTGGAGGCATTTTTTCCTCCTCCTGGACACCATGCCACTCTGCAGTCTTGTAGGCTTTTTTTCCTCCGACTGGACACCATACCATCCTGCAGTCTTGTGGGCTTTTTTCCCTCCTCCTGGACACCATGCCACCCTGCTGTCTTGGAGGCTTTTTTTCCTCCTCCTCGACACCATGCCACCCTGCAGTCTTGTCGGCTTTTTTTCCTCCGACTGGACACCATACCACCCTGCAGGCTTGTTGGCTTTTTTTCCTCCTCCTGGACACCATACCAACCTGCAGTCTTGTGGGCTTTTTTTTCCTACTCCTGGACACCATACCACCCTGCAGTCTTGTAGGCTTTTTTTCCTCCTCCTGGACACCATGCCACCCTGCAGTCCTGGAGGCTTTTTTTCCTCCTCCTGGACACCATGCCACTCTGCAGTCTTGTAGGCTTTTTTTCCTCCTCCTGGACACCATACCACCCTGCAGTCTTGGAGGCTTTTTTTCCTCCTCCTGGACACCATGCCACTCTGCAGTCTTGTAGGCTTTTTTTCCTCCGACTGGACACCATACCACCCTGCAGTCTTGTGGGCTTTTTTCCCTCCTACTGGACACCTCTCCACCCTGCAGTCTTGTCAGCTTTTTTTCCTCCTCCTGGACTCCATGCCACCCTACAGTCTTGTGGGCTTTCTTTCCTCCTCCTGGACACCATACCCCCCAGCAGTCTTGTGGGCGTTTTTTTCCTCCTCCTGGACACCATACCACCCTGCAGTCTTGTAGGCTTTTTTTCCTCCTCCTGCACACCATACCACCCTGCAGTCTTGTAGGCTTTTTTTTCCATCTCCTGGACCCC
The DNA here is from genome assembly GCF_964187855.1 of Myxine glutinosa. Taxonomy (NCBI): domain Eukaryota; kingdom Metazoa; phylum Chordata; class Myxini; order Myxiniformes; family Myxinidae; genus Myxine; species Myxine glutinosa. The sequence goes on from NC_136261.1 coordinate 100,062,425, forward strand.
ATGCCACCATGCAGTCTTGTAGGCTTTTTTTCCTCCGATTGGACACCATACCACCCTGCAGGCTTGTAGGCTTTTTTCCCTCCTCCTGGACACCATGCCATCCTGCAGTCTTGTAGGCTTTTTTCCTCCTCCTGGACACCATGCCACCCTGCAGTCTTGTGGGCTTTTTTTCCTCCTCCTGGACACCATACCACCCTGCAGTCTTGTGGGCTTTTTTTCCTCTCCTGGACACCATACCACCCTGCAGTCTTGGAGGCTTTTTTTCCTCCTCCTCGACACCATGCCACCCTGCAGTCTTGGAGGCTTTTTTTCCTCCGATTGGACACCATACCACCCTGCAGGCTTGTAGGCTTTTTTTCCTCCTCCTTGACACCATACCACCCTGCAGTCTTGTAGGCTTTTTTTCCTCCTCCTGGACACCATGCCACCCTGCTGTCTTGGAGGCTTTTTTTCCTCCTCCTTGACACCATACCACCCTGCAGCCTTGTTGGCTTTTTTTTCCTCCTCCTGGACACCATACCACCCTGCAGTCTTGGAGGCTTTTTTTCCTCCTCCTGGACACCATGCCACCCTGCAGTCTTGTAGGCTTTTTTTCCATCTCCTGGACCCCATGCCACCCTGCAGTCTTGTAGGCTTTTTTTCCATCTCCTGGACCCCATGCCACCCTGCAGTCTTATAGACTTTTTTCCTCCTCCTGGACACCATGCCACCCTGCAGTCTTGTAGGCTTTTTTTCCTCCTCCTGGACACCATGCCACTCTGCAGTCTTGTCGGCTTTTTTTCCTCCTCCTTGACACCATGCCACCCTGCAGTCTTGTGGGCTTTTTTTCCTCCTCCTGGACACCATACCACCCTGCAGTCTTGTGGACTTTTTTCCCTCCTCCTGGACACCACACCACCCTGCAGACTTGTCGGCTTTTTTTCCTCCTCCTGGACACCATACCACCCTGCAGTCTTGTGGGCTTTTTTTCCTCCTCCTGGACACCATGCCACCCTGCAGTCTTGTAGGCTTTTTTTCCATCTCCTGGACCCCATGCCACCCTGCAGTCTTATAGACTTTTTTTCCTCCTCCTGGACACCATGCCACCCTGCAGTCTTGTGGGCTTTTTTTCCTCCTCCTGGGCACCATACCACCCTGCACTCTTGTCAGCTATTTTTCCTCCTCCTGGAGACGATACCACCCTGCACTCTTGTTGGCTTTTTGTCCTCCTCCTGGACACCATGCCACCCTGCAGTCTTGGAGGCTTTTTTTCCTCCTCCTGGACACCATGCCACTCTGCAGTCTTGTAGGCTTTTTTTCCTCCGACTGGACACCATACCATCCTGCAGTCTTGTGGGCTTTTTTCCCTCCTCCTGGACACCATGCCACCCTGCTGTCTTGGAGGCTTTTTTTCCTCCTCCTCGACACCATGCCACCCTGCAGTCTTGTCGGCTTTTTTTCCTCCGACTGGACACTATACCACCCTGCAGGCTTGTTGGCTTTTTTTCCTCCTCCTGGAAACCATACCACCCTGCAGTCTTGTGGGCTTTTTTTTCCTACTCCTGGACACCATACCACCCTGCAGTCTTGTAGGCTTTTTTTCCTCCTCCTGGACACCATGCCACCCTGCAGTCTTGGAGGCTTTTTTTCCTCCTCCTGGACACCATGCCACCCTGCTGTCTTGGAGGCTTTTTTTCCTCCTCCTCGACACCATGCCACTCTGCAGTCTTGTAGGCTTTTTTTCCTCCGACTGGACACCATACCATCCTGCAGTCTTGTGGGCTTTTTTCCCTCCTCCTGGACACCATGCCACCCTGCTGTCTTGGAGGCTTTTTTTCCTCCTCCTCAACACCATGCCACCCTGCAGTCTTGTCGGCTTTTTTTCCTCCGACTGGACACCATACCACCCTGCAGGCTTGTTGGCTTTTTTTCCTCCTCCTGGACACCATACCACCCTGCAGCCTTGTGGGCTTTTTTTTCCTACTCCTGGACACCATACCACCCTGCAGTCTTGTAGGCTTTTTTTCCTCCTCCTGGACACCATGCCACCCTGCAGTCTTGGAGGCTTTTTTTCCTCCTCCTGGACACCATGCCACTCTGCAGTCTTGTAGGCTTTTTTTCCTCCTCCTGGACACCATACCACCCTGCAGTCTTGGAGGCTTTTTTTCCTCCTCCTGGACACCATGCCACTCTGCAGTCTTGTAGGCTTTTTTTCCTCCGACTGGACACCATACCACCCTGCAGTCTTGTGGGCTTTTTTCCCTCCTACTGGACACCTCTCCACCCTGCAGTCTTGTCGGCTTTTTTTCCTCCTCCTGGACTCCATGCCACCCTACAGTCTTGTGGGCTTTCTTTCCTCCTCCTGGACACCATACCCCCCAGCAGTCTTGTGGGCGTTTTTTTCCTCCTCCTGGACACCATACCACCCTGCAGTCTTGTAGGCTTTTTTTCCTCCTCCTGCACACCATACCACCCTGCAGTCTTGTAGGCTTTTTTTTCCATCTCCTGGACCCCATGCCACCATACAGTCTTGAAGGCTTTTTTTCCTCCTCCTGGGCACCATACCACCCTGCTCTCTTGTCAGCTATTTTTCCTCCTCCTGGAGACGATAGCACCCTGCACTCTTGTTGGCTTTTTGTCCTCCTCCTGGACACCATACCACCCTGCAGTCTTGTGGGCTTTTTTTCCTCCTCCTGGACACCATACCACCCTGCAGTCTTGTACGCTTTTTTTCCTCCTCCTGGACACCAAACCACCCTGCAGTCTTGTGGGCTTTTTTCCTCCTCCTGGACACCATACCACCCTGCAGTCTTGAAGGCTTTTTTCCCCCTCCTGGACACCATACCACCCTGCAGTCTTGTGGGCTTTTTTTCTTCCTCCTGGACACCATACCACCCTGCAGTCTTGTCGGCTTTTTTCCTCCTCCTGGACACCATACCACCCTGCAGTCTTGTAGGCTTTTTTTCCTCCTCTTGGACACCATACCACCCTGCACTCTTGTAGGCTTGTTTTTCCTCCTCTTGGACACCATACCACCCTGCACTCTTGTAGGCTTTTTTTCCTCCTCTTGGACACCATACCACCCTGCAGTCTTGTAGGCTTTTTTTTCTCCTACAGGGGGAGGGAGTGTTGTTGGCTTTTTTTTCTCCTGCAGGGGGAGTGTTGTCGGCATTTTTTTCTCCTGCAGGTGGAGTGTTGTTGGCTTTTTTTTTCTCTTGCAGGGGGAGTGTTGTCGACTTTTTTTTCTCCTGCAGGGGGAGTGCTGTTGGCTTTTTTTTTCTCCTGCAGGGGGAGTGTTGTAGGCTTTTTTTCTCCTGCAGGCAGGGTGTTGTTGGCTATTTTTTTCTCCTGCAGGGGGAGTGTTGTAGGCTTTTTTTCTCCTGCAGGCAGAGTGTTGTTGGCTTTTTTTCCTCCTCCAGGGGGAGTGCTGTTGGCTTTTTTTTCTCCTGCAGGGGGAGTCTTGCAGGCTTTTTTTCTCCTGCAGGGGGAGGGAGTGTTGCAGGGTTTTTTTTTCTCCTGCAGGGGGACTGTTGTAAGATTTTTTTCTCCTGCAGGGGGAGTCTTGGAGGCTTTTTTTCTCCTGCAGGGGGAGGGAGTGTTGTAGGGTTTTTTTTCTCCTGCAGGGGGAGTGTTGTAAGTTTTTTTTTCTCCTGCAGGGAGAGTGATGTTGGCTTTTTTTTCTCCTGCAGGGGGAGGGTTGTTTTGATTGTCTGCGATTTGTGCTGTCTGACACGCTCGCTGGTATGTTCGTTTTTGCCGCACTACTCCTCGCCTTCAACTACAACTACCACGACTACGAGCCTTCAACTACTCCTAACGACCACGAGTACTTCCACCACCCCTATTGGCCTACTACGATTACAACGAGCCCACTTTTATCAGTACCGCCACTGCGACTACGACTACGACTACTAGCTGACTACTACCACTCCCACAAGCCGAATAAAAACCACTCGTACTACTGCCACCACTACCATTACCGATAAGGAATTGGAAAGAATGCGAGGGTTCTCCATTGAAAAAGAAGATCGTGATGGAAAGAAAAGTTTCAAATGGAAATTAAAAGTAAACTCGAACGGCACTCAGAAGAGAGCATACCTCCACCAGGTGCGCTGGTCACGTTTTGTATTCCAGAGTTCCCCTTAACTACCATAACTTTTTGAGATATCCTGCCAGAGGCTATATTGTTTGACCCGATGGTGAAGAATCACTTTAAAATTCTACGAGATGGGTCCGGATCCAGATCTTCACCAAAATTGAATCGATTCTTCCTTGTCACACACACAACCTCTCCACCAAGCTTCGTCCAAATCCGTCCATAACGTTTTGAGATATCCTGCTGGATGTATCGTTTTTGGCCCTGTCTCCCAATGGTGAAGAATCATTTTAAAGAATTGTCGGAGCCGGATCCGATTCCAGATCTTCACCAAAATCGAATCATTTCGTCTTTGTCACACACGCCACATCTCTGCCGAATTTAGTCCGAATCCGTCTACAACCTTTTGAGATATCCTGTTCACAAACGGACAGACAGACAAACAGACAGGGGTAAAAAACATAACCTCCATCCACCGTTGGTGGCAGAAAATACGAAACTCTCACTTGGGAAACATTTTCGGTCCTTCAAGTATTTCCAAAGAGAATCAGTTATTGCCTACGACCATACCACCCTGAATACGCCCGATCTCGGAAGCTAAGCAGGTTCGGGCCCGGTTAGTACCTGGATGGGAGACCGCCTGGGAACCCCGGGTGTTGTAGGCTTTTTTTTCTCCTGCAGGGGGAGACTGGGTCGGCTTTTTTTCCTCCTCCTGGACACCATACCACCCTGCAGTCTTGTGGGCTTTTTTTTCCTACTCCTGGACACCATACCACCCTGCAGTCTTGTAGGCTTTTTTCCATCTCCTGGACACCATGCCACCCTGCAGTCTTATAGGCTTTTTTTCCTCCTCCTGGACACCATGCCACCCTGCAGTCTTGTGGGCTTTTTTTCCTCCTCCTGGGCACCATACCACCCTGCACTCTTGTCAGCTATTTTTCCTCCTCCTGGAGACGATACCACCCTGCACTCTTGTTGGCTTTTTGTCCTCCTCCTGGACACCATGCCACCCTGCAGTCTTGGAGGCTTTTTTTCCTCCTCCTGGACACCATGCCACTCTGCAGTCTTGTAGGCTTTTTTTCCTCCGACTGGACACCATACCATCCTGCAGTCTTGTGGGCTTTTTTCCCTCCTCCTGGAGACCATGCCACCCTGCTGTCTTGGAAGCTTTTTTTCCTCCTCCTCGACACCATGCCACCCTGCTGTCTTGTCGGCTTTTTTTCCTCCGACTGGACACCATACCACCCTGCAGGCTTGTTGGCTTTTTTTCCTCCTCCTGGAAACCATACCACCCTGCAGTCTTGTGGGCTTTTTTTTCCTACTCCTGGACACCATACCACCCTGCAGTCTTGTAGGCTTTTTTTCCTCCTCCTGGACACCATGCCACCCTGCAGTCTTGGAGGCTTTTTTTCCTCCTCCTGGACACCATGCCACCCTGCAGTCTTGGAGGCTTTTTTTCCTCCTCCTGGACACCATGCCACTCTGCAGTCTTGTAGGCTTTTTTTCCTCCGACTGGACACCATACCATCCTGCAGTCTTGTGGGCTTTTTTCCCTCCTCCTGGACACCATGCCACCCTGCTGTCTTGGAGGCTTTTTTTCCTCCTCCTCGACACCATGCCACCCTGCAGTCTTGTCGGCTTTTTTTCCTCCGACTGGACACCATACCACCCTGCAGGCTTGTTGGCTTTTTTTCCTCCTCCTGGACACCATACCACCCTGCAGTCTTGTGGGCTTTTTTTTCCTACTCCTGGACACCATACCACCCTGCAGTCTTGTAGGCTTTTTTTCCTCCTCCTGGACACCATGCCACCCTGCAGTCTTGGAGGCTTTTTTTCCTCCTCCTGGACACCATACCACCCTGCAGTCTTGGAGGCTTTTTTTCCTCCTCCTGGACACCATGCCACTCTGCAGTCTTGTAGGCTTTTTTTCCTCCGACTGGACACCATACCACCCTGCAGTCTTGTGGGCTTTTTTCCCTCCTACTGGACACCTCTCCACCCTGCAGTCTTGTCGGCTTTTTTTCCTCCTCCTGCACACCATACCACCCTGCAGTCTTGTAGGCTTTTTTTTCCATCTCCTGGACCCCATGCCACCATGCAGTCTTGAAGGCTTTTTTTCCTCCTCCTGGGCACCATACCACCCTGCTCTCTTGTCAGCTATTTTTCCTCCTCCTGGAGACGATAGCACCCTGCACTCTTGTTGGCTTTTTGTCCTCCTCCTGGACACCATACCACCCTGCAGTCTTGTGGGCTTTTTTTCCTCCTCCTGGACACCATACCACCCTGCAGTCTTGTACGCTTTTTTCCCCCTCCTGGACACCATACCACCCTGCAGTCTTGTGGGCTTTTTTTCTTCCTCCTGGACACCATACCACCCTGCAGTCTTGTCGGCTTTTTTCCTCCTCCTGGACACCATACCACCCTGCAGTCTTGTAGGCTTTTTTTCCTCCTCTTGGACACCATACCACCCTGCACTCTTGTAGGCTTGTTTTTCCTCCTCTTGGACACCATACCACCCTGCACTCTTGTAGGCTTTTTTTCCTCCTCTTGGACACCATGCCACCCTGCAGTCTTGTAGGCTTTTTTTCCTCCTCCTGGACACCATACCACCCTGCAGTCTTGTAGGCTTTTTTTCCATCTCCTGGACCCCATGCCACCCTGCAGTCTTATAGACTTTTTTTCCTCCTCCTGGACACCATGCCACCCTGCAGTCTTGGAGGCGTTTTTTCCTCCTTGACACCATACCACCCTGCAGTCTTGTGGGCTTTTTTTCCTCCTCCTGGGCACCATTCCACCCTTCACTCTTGTCAGCTATTTTTCCTCCTCCTGGACACCATGCCACCCTGCAGTCTTGGAGGCTTTTTTTCCTCCTCCTGGACACCATGCCACTCTGCAGTCTTGTAGGCTTTTCTTCCTCCGACTGGACACCATACCACCCTGCAGTCTTGTGCGCTTTTTTCCCTCCTCCTGGACACCATACCACCCTGCAGTCTTGTGGGCTTTTTTTCCTCCTCCTGGACACCATACCACCCTGCAGTCTTGGAGGCTTTTTTTCCTCCTCCTCGACACCATGCCACCCTGCAGTCTTGTAGGCTTTTTTTCCCCCTCCTGGACACCATGCCACCCTGCTGTCTTGTAGGCTTTTTTTTCCTCCTCCTGGACACAATGCCACCCTGCTGTCTTGGAGGCTTTTTTTCCTCCTCCTTGACACCATACCACCCTGCAGCCTTGTTGGCTTTTTTTTCCTCCTCCTGGACACCATACCACCCTGCAGTCTTGTAGGCTTTTTTTCCTCCTCCTGGACACCACGCCACCCTGCAGTCTTGGAGGCTTTTTTTCCTCCTCCTGGACACCATGCCACTCTGCAGTCTTGTAGGCTTTTTTTCCTCCGACTGGACACCATACCATCCTGCAGTCTTGTGGGCTTTTTTCCCTCCTCCTGGACACCATGCCACCCTGCTGTCTTGGAGGCTTTTTTTCCTCCTCCTCGACACCATGCCACCCTGCAGTCTTGTCGGCTTTTTTTCCTCTGACTGGACACCATACCACCCTGCAGGCTTGTGGGCTTTTTTTCCTCCTCCTGGACACCATACCACCCTGCAGTCTTGTGGGCTTTTTTTTCCTACTCCTGGACACCATACCACCCTGCAGTCTTGTAGGCTTTTTTCCATCTCCTGGACACCATGCCACCCTGCAGTCTTATAGGCTTTTTTTCCTCCTCCTGGACACCATGCCACCCTGCAGTCTTGTGGGCTTTTTTTCCTCCTCCTGGGCACCATACCACCCTGCACTCTTGTCAGCTATTTTTCCTCCTCCTGGAGACGATACCACCCTGCACTCTTGTTGGCTTTTTGTCCTCCTCCTGGACACCATGCCACCCTGCAGTCTTGGAGGCTTTTTTTCCTCCTCCTGGACACCATGCCACTCTGCAGTCTTGTAGGCTTTTTTTCCTCCGACTGGACACCATACCATCCTGCAGTCTTGTGGGCTTTTTTCCCTCCTCCTGGACACCATGCCACCCTGCTGTCTTGGAAGCTTTTTTTCCTCCTCCTCGACACCATGCCACCCTGCAGTCTTGTCGGCTTTTTTTCCTCCGACTGGACACCATACCACCCTGCAGGCTTGTTGGCTTTTTTTCCTCCTCCTGGAAACCATACCACCCTGCAGTCTTGTGGGCTTTTTTTTCCTACTCCTGGACACCATACCACCCTGCAGTCTTGTAGGCTTTTTTTCCTCCTCCTGGACACCATGCCACCCTGCAGTCTTGGAGGCTTTTTTTCCTCCTCCTGGACACCATGCCACCCTGCAGTCTTGGAGGCTTTTTTTCCTCCTCCTGGACACCATGCCACTCTGCAGTCTTGTAGGCTTTTTTTCCTCCGACTGGACACCATACCATCCTGCAGTCTTGTGGGCTTTTTTCCCTCCTCCTGGACACCATGCCACCCTGCTGTCTTGGAGGCTTTTTTCCCTCCTCCTCGACACCATGCCACCCTGCAGTCTTGTCGGCTTTTTTTCCTCCGACTGGACACCATACCACCCTGCAGGCTTGTTGGCTTTTTTTCCTCCTCCTGGACACATACCACCCTGCAGTCTTGTGGGCTTTTTTTTCCTACTCCTGGACACCATACCACCCTGCAGTCTTGTAGGCTTTTTTTCCTCCTCCTGGACACCATGCCACCCTGCAGTCTTGGAGGCTTTTTTTCCTCCTCCTGGACACCATGCCACTCTGCAGTCTTGTAGGCTTTTTTTCCTCCTCCTGGACACCATACCACCCTGCAGTCTTGGAGGCTTTTTTTCCTCCTCCTGGACACCATGCCACTCTGCAGTCTTGTAGGCTTTTTTTCCTCCGACTGGACACCATACCACCCTGCAGTCTTGTGGGCTTTTTTCCCTCCTACTGGACACCTCTCCACCCTGCAGTCTTGTCGGCTTTTTTTCCTCCTCCTGGACTCCATGCCACCCTACAGTCTTGTGGGCTTTCTTTCCTCCTCCTGGGCACCATACCCCCCAGCAGTCTTGTGGGCGTTTTTTTCCTCCTCCTGGACACCATACCACCCTGCAGTCTTGTAGGCTTTTTTTCCTCCTCCTGCACACCATACCACCCTGCAGTCTTGTAGGCTTTTTTTTCCATCTCCTGGACCCCATGCCACCATGCAGTCTTGAAGGCTTTTTTTCCTCCTCCTGGGCACCATACCACCCTGCTCTCTTGTCAGCTATTTTTCCTCCTCCTGGAGACGATAGCACCCTGCACTCTTGTTGGCTTTTTGTCCTCCTCCTGGACACCATACCACCCTGCAGTCTTGTGGGCTTTTTTTCCTCCTCCTGGACACCATACCACCCTGCAGTCTTGTACGCTTTTTTTCCTCCTCCTGGACACCAAACCACCCTGCAGTCTTGTGGGCTTTTTTCCTCCTCCTGGACACCATACCACCCTGCAGTCTTGAAGGCTTTTTTCCCCCTCCTGGACACCATACCACCCTGCAGTCTTGTGGGCTTTTTTTCTTCCTCCTGGACACCATACCACCCTGCAGTCTTGTCGGCTTTTTTCCTCCTCCTGGACACCATACCACCCTGCAGGCTTGTGGGCTTTTTTTCCTCCTCCTGGACACCATACCACCCTGCAGTCTTGTGGGCTTTTTTTTCCTACTCCTGGACACCATACCACCCTGCAGTCTTGTAGGCTTTTTTCCATCTCCTGGACACCATGCCACCCTGCAGTCTTATAGGCTTTTTTTCCTCCTCCTGGACACCATGCCACCCTGCAGTCTTGTGGGCTTTTTTTCCTCCTCCTGGGCACCATACCACCCTGCACTCTTTTCAGCTATTTTTCCTCCTCCTGGAGACGATACCACCCTGCACTCTTGTTGGCTTTTTGTCCTCCTCCTGGACACCATGCCACCCTGCAGTCTTGGAGGCTTTTTTTCCTCCTCCTGGACACCATGCCACTCTGCAGTCTTGTAGGCTTTTTTTCCTCCGACTGGACACCATACCATCCTGCAGTCTTGTGGGCTTTTTTTCCTCCTCCTGGACACCATGCCACCCTGCAGTCTTGGAGGCTTTTTTTCCTCCTCCTGGACACCATGCCACCCTGCTGTCTTGGAGGCTTTTTTTCCTCCTCCTCGACACCATGCCACTCTGCAGTCTTGTAGGCTTTTTTTCCTCCGACTGGACACCATACCATCCTGCAGTCTTGTGGGCTTTTTTCCCTCCTCCTGGACACCATGCCACCCTGCTGTCTTGGAGGCTTTTTTTCCTCCTCCTCGACACCATGCCACCCTGCAGTCTTGTCGGCTTTTTTTCCTCCGACTGGACACCATACCACCCTGCAGGCTTGTTGGCTTTTTTTCCTCCTCCTGGACACCATACCACCCTGCAGCCTTGTGGGCTTTTTTTTCCTACTCCTGGACACCATACCACCCTGCAGTCTTGTAGGCTTTTTTTCCTCCTCCTGGACACCATGCCACCCTGCAGTCTTGGAGGCTTTTTTTCCTCCTCCTGGACACCATGCCACTCTGCAGTCTTGTAGGCTTTTTTTCCTCCTCCTGGACACCATACCACCCTGCAGTCTTGGAGGCTTTTTTTCCTCCTCCTCGACACCATGCCACCCTGCAGTCTTGGAGGCTTTTTTTCCTCCTCCTCGACACCATGCCACCCTGCAGTCTTGGAGGCTTTTTTTCCTCCTCCTCGACACCATGCCACCCTGCAGTCTTGTAGGCTTTTTTTCCTCCTCCTTGACACCATACCACCCTGCAGCCTTGTTGGCTTTTTTTTCCTCCTCCTGGACACCATACCACCCTGCAGTCTTGTAGGCTTTTTTTCCTCCTCCTGGACACCATGCCACCCTGCTGTCTAGGAGGCTTTTTTTCCTCCTCCTTGACACCATACCACCCTGCAGCCTTGTTGGCTTTTTTTTCCTCCTCCTGGACACCATACCACCCTGCAGTCTTGGAGGCTTTTTTTCCTCCTCCTGGACACCATGCCACCCTGCAGTCTTGTAGGCTTTTTTTCCTCCTCCTGGACCCCATACCACCCTGCAGTCTTGTAGGCTTTTTTTCCATCTCCTGGACCCCATGCCACCCTGCAGTCTTATAGACTTTTTTTCCTCCTCCTGGACACCATGCCACCCTGCAGTCTTGGAGGCGTTTTTTCCTCCTTGACACCATACCACCCTGCAGTCTTGTGGGCTTTTTTTCCTCCTCCTGGGCACCATTCCACCCTTCACTCTTGTCAGCTATTTTTCCTCCTCCTGGACACCATGCCACCCTGCAGTCTTGGAGGCTTTTTTTCCTCCTCCTGGACACCATGCCACTCTGCAGTCTTGTAGGCTTTTCTTCCTCCGACTGGACACCATACCACCCTGCAGTCTTGTGCGCTTTTTTCCCTCCTCCTGGACACCATACCACCCTGCAGTCTTGTGGGCTTTTTTTCCTCTCCTGGACACCATACCACCCTGCAGTCTTGTAGGCTTTTTTTCCTCCTCCTTGACACCATACCACCCTGCAGTCTTGTAGGCTTTTTTTCCTCCTCCTGGACACCATGCCATCCTGCAGTCTTGTAGGCTTTTTTCCTCCTCCTGGACACCATGCCACCCTGCAGTCTTGTGGGCTTTTTTTCCTCCTCCTGGACACCATACCACCCTGCAGTCTTGTGGGCTTTTTTTCCTCTCCTGGACACCATACCACCCTGCAGTCTTGTAGGCTTTTTTTCCTCCTCCTTGACACCATACCACCCTGCAGTCTTGTAGGCTTTTTTTCCTCCTCCTGGACACCATGCCACCCTGCTGTCTTGGAGGCTTTTTTTCCTCCTCCTTGACACCATACCACCCTGCAGCCTTGTTGGCTTTTTTTTCCTCCTCCTGGACACCATACCACCCTGCACTCTTGTTGGCTTTTTGTCCTCCTCCTGGACACCATGCCACCCTGCAGTCTTGGAGGCTTTTTTTCCTCCTCCTGGACACCATGCCACTCTGCAGTCTTGTAGGCTTTTTTTCCTCCGACTGGACACCATACCATCCTGCAGTCTTGTGGGCTTTTTTCCCTCCTCCTGGACACCATGCCACCCTGCTGTCTTGGAAGCTTTTTTTCCTCCTCCTCGACACCATGCCACCCTGCAGTCTTGTCGGCTTTTTTTCCTCCGACTGGACACCATACCACCCTGCAGGCTTGTTGGCTTTTTTTCCTCCTCCTGGAAACCATACCACCCTGCAGTCTTGTGGGCTTTTTTTTCCTACTCCTGGACACCATACCACCCTGCAGTCTTGTAGGCTTTTTTTCCTCCTCCTGGACACCATGCCACCCTGCAGTCTTGGAGGCTTTTTTTCCTCCTCCTGGACACCATGCCACCCTGCAGTCTTGGAGGCTTTTTTTCCTCCTCCTGGACACCATGCCACTCTGCAGTCTTGTAGGCTTTTTTTCCTCCGACTGGACACCATACCATCCTGCAGTCTTGTGGGCTTTTTTCCCTCCTCCTGGACACCATGCCACCCTGCTGTCTTGGAGGCTTTTTTTCCTCCTCCTCGACACCATGCCACCCTGCAGTCTTGTCGGCTTTTTTTCCTCCGACTGGACACCATACCACCCTGCAGGCTTGTTGGCTTTTTTTCCTCCTCCTGGACACCATACCACCCTGCAGTCTTGTGGGCTTTTTTTTCCTACTCCTGGACACCATACCACCCTGCAGTCTTGTAGGCTTTTTTTCCTCCTCCTGGACACCATGCCACCCTGCAGTCTTGGAGGCTTTTTTTCCTCCTCCTGGACACCATGCCACTCTGCAGTCTTGTAGGCTTTTTTTCCTCCTCCTGGACACCATACCACCCTGCAGTCTTGGAGGCTTTTTTTCCTCCTCCTGGACACCATGCCACTCTGCAGTCTTGTAGGCTTTTTTTCCTCCGACTGGACACCATACCACCCTGCAGTCTTGTGGGCTTTTTTCCCTCCTACTGGACACCTCTCCACCCTGCAGTCTTGTCGGCTTTTTTTCCTCCTCCTGGACTCCATGCCACCCTACAGTCTTGTGGGCTTTCTTTCCTCCTCCTGGACACCATACCCCCCAGCAGTCTTGTGGGCGTTTTTTTCCTCCTCCTGGACACCATACCACCCTGCAGTCTTGTAGGCTTTTTTTCCTCCTCCTGCACACCATACCACCCTGCAGTCTTGTAGGCTTTTTTTTCCATCTCCTGGACCCCATGCCACCATGCAGTCTTGAAGGCTTTTTTTCCTCCTCCTGGGCACCATACCACCCTGCTCTCTTGTCAGCTATTTTTCCTCCTCCTGGAGACGATAGCACCCTGCACTCTTGTTGGCTTTTTGTCCTCCTCCTGGACACCATACCACCCTGCAGTCTTGTGGGCTTTTTTTCCTCCTCCTGGACACCATACCACCCTGCAGTCTTGTACGCTTTTTTTCCTCCTCCTGGACACCAAACCACCCTGCAGTCTTGTGGGCTTTTTTCCTCCTCCTGGACACCATACCACCCTGCAGTCTTGAAGGCTTTTTTCCCCCTCCTGGACACCATACCACCCTGCAGTCTTGTGGGCTTTTTTTCTTCCTCCTGGACACCATACCACCCTGCAGTCTTGTCGGCTTTTTTCCTCCTCCTGGACACCATACCACCCTGCAGGCTTGTGGGCTTTTTTTCCTCCTCCTGGACACCATACCACCCTGCAGTCTTGTGGGCTTTTTTTTCCTACTCCTGGACACCATACCACCCTGCAGTCTTGTAGGCTTTTTTCCATCTCCTGGACACCATGCCACCCTGCAGTCTTATAGGCTTTTTTTCCTCCTCCTGGACACCATGCCACCCTGCAGTCTTGTGGGCTTTTTTTCCTCCTCCTGGGCACCATACCACCCTGCACTCTTGTCAGCTATTTTTCCTCCTCCTGGAGACGATACCACCCTGCACTCTTGTTGGCTTTTTGTCCTCCTCCTGGACACCATGCCACCCTGCAGTCTTGGAGGCTTTTTTTCCTCCTCCTGGACACCATGCCACTCTGCAGTCTTGTAGGCTTTTTTTCCTCCGACTGGACACCATACCATCCTGCAGTCTTGTGGGCTTTTTTTCCTCCTCCTGGACACCATGCCACCCTGCAGTCTTGGAGGCTTTTTTTCCTCCTCCTGGACACCATGCCACCCTGCTGTCTTGGAGGCTTTTTTTCCTCCTCCTCGACACCATGCCACTCTGCAGTCTTGTAGGCTTTTTTTCCTCCGACTGGACACCATACCATCCTGCAGTCTTGTGGGCTTTTTTCCCTCCTCCTGGACACCATGCCACCCTGCTGTCTTGGAGGCTTTTTTTCCTCCTCCTCGACACCATGCCACCCTGCAGTCTTGTCGGCTTTTTTTCCTCCGACTGGACACCATACCACCCTGCAGGCTTGTTGGCTTTTTTTCCTCCTCCTGGACACCATACCACCCTGCAGCCTTGTGGGCTTTTTTTTCCTACTCCTGGACACCATACCACCCTGCAGTCTTGTAGGCTTTTTTTCCTCCTCCTGGACACCATGCCACCCTGCAGTCTTGGAGGCTTTTTTTCCTCCTCCTGGACACCATGCCACTCTGCAGTCTTGTAGGCTTTTTTTCCTCCTCCTGGACACCATACCACCCTGCAGTCTTGGAGGCTTTTTTTCCTCCTCCTCGACACCATGCCACCCTGCAATCTTGGAGGCTTTTTTTCCTCCTCCTCGACACCATGCCACCCTGCAGTCTTGGAGGCTTTTTTTCCTCCTCCTCGACACCATGCCACCCTGCAGTCTTGTAGGCTTTTTTTCCTCCTCCTTGACACCATACCACCCTGCAGCCTTGTTGGCTTTTTTTTCCTCCTCCTGGACACCATACCACCCTGCAGTCTTGTAGGCTTTTTTTCCTCCTCCTGGACACCATGCCACCCTGCTGTCTTGGAGGCTTTTTTTCCTCCTCCTCGACACCATGCCACCCTGCAGTCTTGGCGGCTTTTTTTCCTCCGACTGGACACCATACCACCCTGCAGGCTTGTTGGCTTTTTTTCCTCCTCCTGGACACCATACCACCCTGCAGCCTTGTGGGCTTTTTTTTCCTACTCCTGGACACCATACCACCCTGCAGTCTTGTAGGCTTTTTTTCCTCCTCCTGGACACCATGCCACCCTGCAGTCTTGGAGGCTTTTTTTCCTCCTCCTGGACACCATGCCACCCTGCAGTCTTGGAGGCTTTTTTTCCTCCTCCTGGACACCATGCCACCCTGCAGTCTTGTCGGCTTTTTTTCCTCCGACTGGACACCATACCACCCTGCAGGATTGTTGGCTTTTTTTCCTCCTCCTGGACACCATACCACCCTGCAGCCTTGTGGGCTTTTTTTTCCTACTCCTGGACACCATACCACCCTGCAGTCTTGTAGGCTTTTTTTCCTCCTCCTGGACACCATGCCACCCTGCAGCCTTGGAGGCTTTTTTTCCTCCTCCTGGACACCATGCCACTCTGCAGTCTTGTAGGCTTTTTTTCCTCCTCCTGGACACCATACCACCCTGCAGTCTTGGAGGCTTTTTTTCCTCCTCC
The DNA here is from genome assembly GCF_964187855.1 of Myxine glutinosa. Taxonomy (NCBI): domain Eukaryota; kingdom Metazoa; phylum Chordata; class Myxini; order Myxiniformes; family Myxinidae; genus Myxine; species Myxine glutinosa. The sequence continues at coordinate 100,078,027 of NC_136261.1, forward strand.
TGGACACCATGCCACTCTGTAGTCTTGTAGGCTTTTTTTCCTCCGACTGGACACCATACCACCCTGCAGTCTTGTAGGCTTTTTTTCCTCCTCCTGGACACCATGCCACCCTGCAGTCTTGGAGGCTTTTTTTCCTCCTCCTGGACACCATGCCACCCTGCAGTCTTGGAGGCATTTTTTCCTCCTCCTGGACACCATGCCACTCTGCAGTCTTGTAGGCTTTTTTTCCTCCGACTGGACACCATACCATCCTGCAGTCTTGTGGGCTTTTTTCCCTCCTCCTGGACACCATGCCACCCTGCTGTCTTGGAGGCTTTTTTTCCTCCTCCTCGACACCATGCCACCCTGCAGTCTTGTCGGCTTTTTTTCCTCCGACTGGACACCATACCACCCTGCAGGCTTGTTGGCTTTTTTTCCTCCTCCTGGACACCATACCAACCTGCAGTCTTGTGGGCTTTTTTTTCCTACTCCTGGACACCATACCACCCTGCAGTCTTGTAGGCTTTTTTTCCTCCTCCTGGACACCATGCCACCCTGCAGTCCTGGAGGCTTTTTTTCCTCCTCCTGGACACCATGCCACTCTGCAGTCTTGTAGGCTTTTTTTCCTCCTCCTGGACACCATACCACCCTGCAGTCTTGGAGGCTTTTTTTCCTCCTCCTGGACACCATGCCACTCTGCAGTCTTGTAGGCTTTTTTTCCTCCGACTGGACACCATACCACCCTGCAGTCTTGTGGGCTTTTTTCCCTCCTACTGGACACCTCTCCACCCTGCAGTCTTGTCAGCTTTTTTTCCTCCTCCTGGACTCCATGCCACCCTACAGTCTTGTGGGCTTTCTTTCCTCCTCCTGGACACCATACCCCCCAGCAGTCTTGTGGGCGTTTTTTTCCTCCTCCTGGACACCATACCACCCTGCAGTCTTGTAGGCTTTTTTTCCTCCTCCTGCACACCATACCACCCTGCAGTCTTGTAGGCTTTTTTTTCCATCTCCTGGACCCCATGCCACCATGCAGTCTTGAAGGCTTTTTTTCCTCCTCCTGGGCACCATACCACCCTGCTCTCTTGTCAGCTATTTTTCCTCCTCCTGGAGACGATAGCACCCTGCACTCTTGTTGGCTTTTTGTCCTCCTCCTGGACACCATACCACCCTGCAGTCTTGTGGGCTTTTTTTCCTCCTCCTGGACACCATACCACCCTGCAGTCTTGTACGCTTTTTTTCCTCCTCCTGGACACCAAACCACCCTGCAGTCTTGTGGGCTTTTTTCCTCCTCCTGGACACCATACCACCCTGCAGTCTTGAAGGCTTTTTTCCCCCTCCTGGACACCATACCACCCTGCAGTCTTGTGGGCTTTTTTTCTTCCTCCTGGACACCATACCACCCTGCAGTCTTGTCGGCTTTTTTCCTCCTCCTGGACACCATACCACCCTGCAGTCTTGTAGGCTTTTTTTCCTCCTCTTGGACACCATACCACCCTGCACTCTTGTAGGCTTGTTTTTCCTCCTCTTGGACACCATACCACCCTGCACTCTTGTAGGCTTTTTTTCCTCCTCTTGGACACCATACCACCCTGCAGTCTTGTAGGCTTTTTTTTCTCCTACAGGGGGAGGGAGTGTTGTTGGCTTTTTTTTCTCCTGTAGGGGGAGTGTTGTCGGCATTTTTTTCTCCTGCAGGTGGAGTGTTGTTGGCTTTTTTTTTCTCCTGCAGGGGGAGAGTTGTCGACTTTTTTTTCTCCTGCAGGGGGAGTGCTGTTGGCTTTTTTTTTCTCCTGCAGGGGGAGTGTTGTAGGCTTTTTTTCTCCTGCAGGCAGGGTGTTGTTGGCTATTTTTTTCTCCTGCAGGGGGAGTGTTGTAGGCTTTTTTTCTCCTGCAGGCAGAGTGTTGTTGGCTTTTTTTCCTCCTCCAGGGGGAGTGCTGTTGGCTTTTTTTTTCTCCTGCAGGGGGAGTCTTGCAGGCTTTTTTTCTCCTGCAGGGGGAGGGAGTGTTGCAGGGTTTTTTTTTCTCCTGCAGGGGGACTGTTGTAAGATTTTTTTCTCCTGCAGGGGGAGTCTTGGAGGCTTTTTTTCTCCTGCAGGGGGAGGGAGTGTTGTAGGGTTTTTTTTCTCCTGCAGGGGGAGTGTTGTAAGTTTTTTTTTCTCCTGCAGGGAGAGTGATGTTGGCTTTTTTTTCTCCTGCAGGGGGAGGGTTGTTTTGATTGTCTGCGATTTGTGCTGTCTGACACGCTCGCTGGTATGTTCGTTTTTGCCGCACTACTCCTCGCCTTCAACTACAACTACCACTACTACGAGCCTTCAACTACTCCTAACGACCACGAGTACTTCCACCACCCCTATTGGCCTACTACGATTACAACGAGCCCACTTTTATCAGTACCGCCACTGCGACTACGACTACGACTACTAGCTGACTACTACCACTCCCACAAGCCGAATAAAAACCACTCGTACTACTGCCACCACTACCATTACCGATAAGGAATTGGAAAGAATGCGAGGGTTCTCCATTGAAAAAGAAGATCGTGATGGAAAGAAAAGTTTCAAATGGAAATTAAAAGTAAACTCGAACGGCACTCAGAAGAGAGCATACCTCCACCAGGTGCGCTGGTCACGTTTTGTATTCCAGAGTTCCCCTTAACTACCATAACTTTTTGAGATATCCTGCCAGAGGCTATATTGTTTGGCCCGATGGTGAAGAATCACTTTAAAATTCTACGAGATGGGTCCGGATCCAGATCTTCACCAAAATTGAATCGATTCTTCCTTGTCACACACACAACCTCTCCACCAAGCTTCGTCCAAATCCGTCCATAACGTTTTGAGATATCCTGCTGGATGTATCGTTTTTGGCCCTGTCTCCCAATGGTGAAGAATCATTTTAAAGAATTGTCGGAGCCGGATCCGATTCCAGATCTTCACCAAAATCGAATCATTTCGTCTTTGTCACACACGCCACATCTCTGCCGAATTTAGTCCGAATCCGTCTACAACCTTTTGAGATATCCTGTTCACAAACGGACAGACAGACAAACAGACAGGGGTAAAAAACATAACCTCCATCCACCGTTGGTGGCAGAAAATACGAAACTCTCACTTGGGAAACATTTTCGGTCCTTCAAGTATTTCCAAAGAGAATCAGTTATTGCCTACGACCATACCACCCTGAATACGCCCGATCTCGTCCGATCTCGGAAGCTAAGCAGGTTCGGGCCCGGTTAGTACCTGGATGGGAGACCGCCTGGGAACCCCGGGTGTTGTAGGCTTTTTTTTCTCCTGCAGGGGGAGACTGGGTCGGCTTTTTTTCCTCCTCCTGGACACCATACCACCCTGCAGTCTTGTGGGCTTTTTTTTCCTACTCCTGGACACCATACCACCCTGCAGTCTTGTAGGCTTTTTTCCATCTCCTGGACACCATGCCACCCTGCAGTCTTATAGGCTTTTTTTCCTCCTCCTGGACACCATGCCACCCTGCAGTCTTGTGGGCTTTTTTTCCTCCTCCTGGGCACCATACCACCCTGCACTCTTGTCAGCTATTTTTCCTCCTCCTGGAGACGATACCACCCTGCACTCTTGTTGGCTTTTTGTCCTCCTCCTGGACACCATGCCACCCTGCAGTCTTGGAGGCTTTTTTTCCTCCTCCTGGACACCATGCCACTCTGCAGTCTTGTAGGCTTTTTTTCCTCCGACTGGACACCATACCATCCTGCAGTCTTGTGGGCTTTTTTCCCTCCTCCTGGAGACCATGCCACCCTGCTGTCTTGGAAGCTTTTTTTCCTCCTCCTCGACACCATGCCACCCTGCTGTCTTGTCGGCTTTTTTTCCTCCGACTGGACACCATACCACCCTGCAGGCTTGTTGGCTTTTTTTCCTCCTCCTGGAAACCATACCACCCTGCAGTCTTGTGGGCTTTTTTTTCCTACTCCTGGACACCATACCACCCTGCAGTCTTGTAGGCTTTTTTTCCTCCTCCTGGACACCATGCCACCCTGCAGTCTTGGAGGCTTTTTTTCCTCCTCCTGGACACCATGCCACCCTGCAGTCTTGGAGGCTTTTTTTCCTCCTCCTGGACACCATGCCACTCTGCAGTCTTGTAGGCTTTTTTTCCTCCGACTGGACACCATACCATCCTGCAGTCTTGTGGGCTTTTTTCCCTCCTCCTGGACACCATGCCACCCTGCTGTCTTGGAGGCTTTTTTTCCTCCTCCTCGACACCATGCCACCCTGCAGTCTTGTCGGCTTTTTTTCCTCCGACTGGACACCATACCACCCTGCAGGCTTGTTGGCTTTTTTTCCTCCTCCTGGACACCATACCACCCTGCAGTCTTGTGGGCTTTTTTTTCCTACTCCTGGACACCATACCACCCTGCAGTCTTGTAGGCTTTTTTTCCTCCTCCTGGACACCATGCCACCCTGCAGTCTTGGAGGCTTTTTTTCCTCCTCCTGGACACCATGCCACTCTGCAGTCTTGTAGGCTTTTTTTCCTCCTCCTGGACACCATACCACCCTGCAGTCTTGGAGGCTTTTTTTCCTCCTCCTGGACACCATGCCACTCTGCAGTCTTGTAGGCTTTTTTTCCTCCGACTGGACACCATACCACCCTGCAGTCTTGTGGGCTTTTTTCCCTCCTACTGGACACCTCTCCACCCTGCAGTCTTGTCGGCTTTTTTTCCTCCTCCTGCACACCATACCACCCTGCAGTCTTGTAGGCTTTTTTTTCCATCTCCTGGACCCCATGCCACCATGCAGTCTTGAAGGCTTTTTTTCCTCCTCCTGGGCACCATACCACCCTGCTCTCTTGTCAGCTATTTTTCCTCCTCCTGGAGACGATAGCACCCTGCACTCTTGTTGGCTTTTTGTCCTCCTCCTGGACACCATACCACCCTGCAGTCTTGTGGGCTTTTTTTCCTCCTCCTGGACACCATACCACCCTGCAGTCTTGTACGCTTTTTTCCCCCTCCTGGACACCATACCACCCTGCAGTCTTGTGGGCTTTTTTTCTTCCTCCTGGACACCATACCACCCTGCAGTCTTGTCGGCTTTTTTCCTCCTCCTGGACACCATACCACCCTGCAGTCTTGTAGGCTTTTTTTCCTCCTCTTGGACACCATACCACCCTGCACTCTTGTAGGCTTTTTTTCCTCCTCTTGGACACCATGCCACCCTGCAGTCTTGTAGGCTTTTTTTCCTCCTCCTGGACACCATACCACCCTGCAGTCTTGTAGGCTTTTTTTCCATCTCCTGGACCCCATGCCACCCTGCAGTCTTATAGACTTTTTTTCCTCCTCCTGGACACCATGCCACCCTGCAGTCTTGGAGGCGTTTTTTCCTCCTTGACACCATACCACCCTGCAGTCTTGTGGGCTTTTTTTCCTCCTCCTGGGCACCATTCCACCCTTCACTCTTGTCAGCTATTTTTCCTCCTCCTGGACACCATGCCACCCTGCAGTCTTGGAGGCTTTTTTTCCTCCTCCTGGACACCATGCCACTCTGCAGTCTTGTAGGCTTTTCTTCCTCCGACTGGACACCATACCACCCTGCAGTCTTGTGCGCTTTTTTCCCTCCTCCTGGACACCATACCACCCTGCAGTCTTGTGGGCTTTTTTTCCTCCTCCTGGACACCATACCACCCTGCAGTCTTGGAGGCTTTTTTTCCTCCTCCTCGACACCATGCCACCCTGCAGTCTTGTAGGCTTTTTTTCCCCCTCCTGGACACCATGCCACCCTGCTGTCTTGTAGGCTTTTTTTTCCTCCTCCTGGACACAATGCCACCCTGCTGTCTTGGAGGCTTTTTTTCCTCCTCCTTGACACCATACCACCCTGCAGCCTTGTTGGCTTTTTTTTCCTCCTCCTGGACACCATACCACCCTGCAGTCTTGTAGGCTTTTTTTCCTCCTCCTGGACACCACGCCACCCTGCAGTCTTGGAGGCTTTTTTTCCTCCTCCTGGACACCATGCCACTCTGCAGTCTTGTAGGCTTTTTTTCCTCCGACTGGACACCATACCATCCTGCAGTCTTGTGGGCTTTTTTCCCTCCTCCTGGACACCATGCCACCCTGCTGTCTTGGAGGCTTTTTTTCCTCCTCCTCGACACCATGCCACCCTGCAGTCTTGTCGGCTTTTTTTCCTCCGACTGGACACCATACCACCCTGCAGGCTTGTGGGCTTTTTTTCCTCCTCCTGGACACCATACCACCCTGCAGTCTTGTGGGCTTTTTTTTCCTACTCCTGGACACCATACCACCCTGCAGTCTTGTAGGCTTTTTTCCATCTCCTGGACACCATGCCACCCTGCAGTCTTATAGGCTTTTTTTCCTCCTCCTGGACACCATGCCACCCTGCAGTCTTGTGGGCTTTTTTTCCTCCTCCTGGGCACCATACCACCCTGCACTCTTGTCAGCTATTTTTCCTCCTCCTGGAGACGATACCACCCTGCACTCTTGTTGGCTTTTTGTCCTCCTCCTGGACACCATGCCACCCTGCAGTCTTGGAGGCTTTTTTTCCTCCTCCTGGACACCATGCCACTCTGCAGTCTTGTAGGCTTTTTTTCCTCCGACTGGACACCATACCATCCTGCAGTCTTGTGGGCTTTTTTCCCTCCTCCTGGACACCATGCCACCCTGCTGTCTTGGAAGCTTTTTTTCCTCCTCCTCGACACCATGCCACCCTGCAGTCTTGTCGGCTTTTTTTCCTCCGACTGGACACCATACCACCCTGCAGGCTTGTTGGCTTTTTTTCCTCCTCCTGGAAACCATACCACCCTGCAGTCTTGTGGGCTTTTTTTTCCTACTCCTGGACACCATACCACCCTGCAGTCTTGTAGGCTTTTTTTCCTCCTCCTGGACACCATGCCACCCTGCAGTCTTGGAGGCTTTTTTTCCTCCTCCTGGACACCATGCCACCCTGCAGTCTTGGAGGCTTTTTTTCCTCCTCCTGGACACCATGCCACTCTGCAGTCTTGTAGGCTTTTTTTCCTCCGACTGGACACCATACCATCCTGCAGTCTTGTGGGCTTTTTTCCCTCCTCCTGGACACCATGCCACCCTGCTGTCTTGGAGGCTTTTTTCCCTCCTCCTCGACACCATGCCACCCTGCAGTCTTGTCGGCTTTTTTTCCTCCGACTGGACACCATACCACCCTGCAGGCTTGTTGGCTTTTTTTCCTCCTCCTGGACACCATACCACCCTGCAGTCTTGTGGGCTTTTTTTTCCTACTCCTGGACACCATACCACCCTGCAGTCTTGTAGGCTTTTTTTCCTCCTCCTGGACACCATGCCACCCTGCAGTCTTGGAGGCTTTTTTTCCTCCTCCTGGACACCATGCCACTCTGCAGTCTTGTAGGCTTTTTTTCCTCCTCCTGGACACCATACCACCCTGCAGTCTTGGAGGCTTTTTTTCCTCCTCCTGGACACCATGCCACTCTGCAGTCTTGTAGGCTTTTTTTCCTCCGACTGGACACCATACCACCCTGCAGTCTTGTGGGCTTTTTTCCCTCCTACTGGACACCTCTCCACCCTGCAGTCTTGTCGGCTTTTTTTCCTCCTCCTGGACTCCATGCCACCCTACAGTCTTGTGGGCTTTCTTTCCTCCTCCTGGACACCATACCCCCCAGCAGTCTTGTGGGCGTTTTTTTCCTCCTCCTGGACACCATACCACCCTGCAGTCTTGTAGGCTTTTTTTCCTCCTCCTGCACACCATACCACCCTGCAGTCTTGTAGGCTTTTTTTTCCATCTCCTGGACCCCATGCCACCATGCAGTCTTGAAGGCTTTTTTTCCTCCTCCTGGGCACCATACCACCCTGCTCTCTTGTCAGCTATTTTTCCTCCTCCTGGAGACGATAGCACCCTGCACTCTTGTTGGCTTTTTGTCCTCCTCCTGGACACCATACCACCCTGCAGTCTTGTGGGCTTTTTTTCCTCCTCCTGGACACCATACCACCCTGCAGTCTTGTACGCTTTTTTTCCTCCTCCTGGACACCAAACCACCCTGCAGTCTTGTGGGCTTTTTTCCTCCTCCTGGACACCATACCACCCTGCAGTCTTGAAGGCTTTTTTCCCCCTCCTGGACACCATACCACCCTGCAGTCTTGTGGGCTTTTTTTCTTCCTCCTGGACACCATACCACCCTGCAGTCTTGTCGGCTTTTTTCCTCCTCCTGGACACCATACCACCCTGCAGGCTTGTGGGCTTTTTTTCCTCCTCCTGGACACCATACCACCCTGCAGTCTTGTGGGCTTTTTTTTCCTACTCCTGGACACCATACCACCCTGCAGTCTTGTAGGCTTTTTTCCATCTCCTGGACACCATGCCACCCTGCAGTCTTATAGGCTTTTTTTCCTCCTCCTGGACACCATGCCACCCTGCAGTCTTGTGGGCTTTTTTTCCTCCTCCTGGGCACCATACCACCCTGCACTCTTGTCAGCTATTTTTCCTCCTCCTGGAGACGATACCACCCTGCACTCTTGTTGGCTTTTTGTCCTCCTCCTGGACACCATGCCACCCTGCAGTCTTGGAGGCTTTTTTTCCTCCTCCTGGACACCATGCCACTCTGCAGTCTTGTAGGCTTTTTTTCCTCCGACTGGACACCATACCATCCTGCAGTCTTGTGGGCTTTTTTTCCTCCTCCTGGACACCATGCCACCCTGCAGTCTTGGAGGCTTTTTTTCCTCCTCCTGGACACCATGCCACCCTGCTGTCTTGGAGGCTTTTTTTCCTCCTCCTCGACACCATGCCACTCTGCAGTCTTGTAGGCTTTTTTTCCTCCGACTGGACACCATACCATCCTGCAGTCTTGTGGGCTTTTTTCCCTCCTCCTGGACACCATGCCACCCTGCTGTCTTGGAGGCTTTTTTTCCTCCTCCTCGACACCATGCCACCCTGCAGTCTTGTCGGCTTTTTTTCCTCCGACTGGACACCATACCACCCTGCAGGCTTGTTGGCTTTTTTTCCTCCTCCTGGACACCATACCACCCTGCAGCCTTGTGGGCTTTTTTTTCCTACTCCTGGACACCATACCACCCTGCAGTCTTGTAGGCTTTTTTTCCTCCTCCTGGACACCATGCCACCCTGCAGTCTTGGAGGCTTTTTTTCCTCCTCCTGGACACCATGCCACTCTGCAGTCTTGTAGGCTTTTTTTCCTCCTCCTGGACACCATACCACCCTGCAGTCTTGGAGGCTTTTTTTCCTCCTCCTCGACACCATGCCACCCTGCAGTCTTGGAGGCTTTTTTTCCTCCTCCTCGACACCATGCCACCCTGCAGTCTTGGAGGCTTTTTTTCCTCCTCCTCGACACCATGCCACCCTGCAGTCTTGTAGGCTTTTTTTCCTCCTCCTTGACACCATACCACCCTGCAGTCTTATAGGCTTTTTTTCCTCCTCCTGGACACCATGCCACCCTGCAGTCTTGTGGGCTTTTTTTCCTCCTCCTGGGCACCATACCACCCTGCACTCTTGTCAGCTATTTTTCCTCCTCCTGGAGACGATACCACCCTGCACTCTTGTTGGCTTTTTGTCCTCCTCCTGGACACCATGCCACCCTGCAGTCTTGGAGGCTTTTTTTCCTCCTCCTGGACACCATGCCACTCTGCAGTCTTGTAGGCTTTTTTTCCTCCGACTGGACACCATACCATCCTGCAGTCTTGTGGGCTTTTTTCCCTCCTCCTGGAGACCATGCCACCCTGCTGTCTTGGAAGCTTTTTTTCCTCCTCCTCGACACCATGCCACCCTGCTGTCTTGTCGGCTTTTTTTCCTCCGACTGGACACCATACCACCCTGCAGGCTTGTTGGCTTTTTTTCCTCCTCCTGGAAACCATACCACCCTGCAGTCTTGTGGGCTTTTTTTTCCTACTCCTGGACACCATACCACCCTGCAGTCTTGTAGGCTTTTTTTCCTCCTCCTGGACACCATGCCACCCTGCAGTCTTGGAGGCTTTTTTTCCTCCTCCTGGACACCATGCCACCCTGCAGTCTTGGAGGCTTTTTTTCCTCCTCCTGGACACCATGCCACTCTGCAGTCTTGTAGGCTTTTTTTCCTCCGACTGGACACCATACCATCCTGCAGTCTTGTGGGCTTTTTTCCCTCCTCCTGGACACCATGCCACCCTGCTGTCTTGGAGGCTTTTTTTCCTCCTCCTCGACACCATGCCACCCTGCAGTCTTGTCGGCTTTTTTTCCTCCGACTGGACACCATACCACCCTGCAGGCTTGTTGGCTTTTTTTCCTCCTCCTGGACACCATACCACCCTGCAGTCTTGTGGGCTTTTTTTTCCTACTCCTGGACACCATACCACCCTGCAGTCTTGTAGGCTTTTTTTCCTCCTCCTGGACACCATGCCACCCTGCAGTCTTGGAGGCTTTTTTTCCTCCTCCTGGACACCATGCCACTCTGCAGTCTTGTAGGCTTTTTTTCCTCCTCCTGGACACCATACCACCCTGCAGTCTTGGAGGCTTTTTTTCCTCCTCCTGGACACCATGCCACTCTGCAGTCTTGTAGGCTTTTTTTCCTCCGACTGGACACCATACCACCCTGCAGTCTTGTGGGCTTTTTTCCCTCCTACTGGACACCTCTCCACCCTGCAGTCTTGTCGGCTTTTTTTCCTCCTCCTGCACACCATACCACCCTGCAGTCTTGTAGGCTTTTTTTCCCATCTCCTGGACCCCATGCCACCATGCAGTCTTGAAGGCTTTTTTTCCTCCTCCTGGGCACCATACCACCCTGCTCTCTTGTCAGCTATTTTTCCTCCTCCTGGAGACGATAGCACCCTGCACTCTTGTTGGCTTTTTGTCCTCCTCCTGGACACCATACCACCCTGCAGTCTTGTGGGCTTTTTTTCCTCCTCCTGGACACCATACCACCCTGCAGTCTTGTACGCTTTTTTCCCCCTCCTGGACACCATACCACCCTGCAGTCTTGTGGGCTTTTTTTCTTCCTCCTGGACACCATACCACCCTGCAGTCTTGTCGGCTTTTTTCCTCCTCCTGGACACCATACCACCCTGCAGTCTTGTAGGCTTTTTTTCCTCCTCTTGGACACCATACCACCCTGCACTCTTGTAGGCTTGTTTTTCCTCCTCTTGGACACCATACCACCCTGCACTCTTGTAGGCTTTTTTTCCTCCTCTTGGACACCATGCCACCCTGCAGTCTTGTAGGCTTTTTTTCCTCCTCCTGGACACCATACCACCCTGCAGTCTTGTAGGCTTTTTTTCCATCTCCTGGACCCCATGCCACCCTGCAGTCTTATAGACTTTTTTTCCTCCTCCTGGACACCATGCCACCCTGCAGTCTTGGAGGCGTTTTTTCCTCCTTGACACCATACCACCCTGCAGTCTTGTGGGCTTTTTTTCCTCCTCCTGGGCACCATTCCACCCTTCACTCTTGTCAGCTATTTTTCCTCCTCCTGGACACCATGCCACCCTGCAGTCTTGGAGGCTTTTTTTCCTCCTCCTGGACACCATGCCACTCTGCAGTCTTGTAGGCTTTTCTTCCTCCGACTGGACACCATACCACCCTGCAGTCTTGTGCGCTTTTTTCCCTCCTCCTGGACACCATACCACCCTGCAGTCTTGTGGGCTTTTTTTCCTCCTCCTGGACACCATACCACCCTGCAGTCTTGGAGGCTTTTTTTCCTCCTCCTCGACACCATGCCACCCTGCAGTCTTGTAGGCTTTTTTTCCCCCTCCTGGACACCATGCCACCCTGCTGTCTTGTAGGCTTTTTTTTCCTCCTCCTGGACACAATGCCACCCTGCTGTCTTGGAGGCTTTTTTTCCTCCTCCTTGACACCATACCACCCTGCAGCCTTGTTGGCTTTTTTTTCCTCCTCCTGGACACCATACCACCCTGCAGTCTTGTAGGCTTTTTTTCCTCCTCCTGGACACCACGCCACCCTGCAGTCTTGGAGGCTTTTTTTCCTCCTCCTGGACACCATGCCACTCTGCAGTCTTGTAGGCTTTTTTTCCTCCGACTGGACACCATACCATCCTGCAGTCTTGTGGGCTTTTTTCCCTCCTCCTGGACACCATGCCACCCTGCTGTCTTGGAGGCTTTTTTTCCTCCTCCTCGACACCATGCCACCCTGCAGTCTTGTCGGCTTTTTTTCCTCCGACTGGACACCATACCACCCTGCAGGCTTGTGGGCTTTTTTTCCTCCTCCTGGACACCATACCACCCTGCAGTCTTGTGGGCTTTTTTTTCCTACTCCTGGACACCATACCACCCTGCAGTCTTGTAGGCTTTTTTCCATCTCCTGGACACCATGCCACCCTGCAGTCTTATAGGCTTTTTTTCCTCCTCCTGGACACCATGCCACCCTGCAGTCTTGTGGGCTTTTTTTCCTCCTCCTGGGCACCATACCACCCTGCACTCTTGTCAGCTATTTCTCCTCCTCCTGGAGACGATACCACCCTGCACTCTTGTTGGCTTTTTGTCCTCCTCCTGGACACCATGCCACCCTGCAGTCTTGGAGGCTTTTTTTCCTCCTCCTGGACACCATGCCACTCTGCAGTCTTGTAGGCTTTTTTTCCTCCGACTGGACACCATACCATCCTGCAGTCTTGTGGGCTTTTTTCCCTCCTCCTGGACACCATGCCACCCTGCTGTCTTGGAAGCTTTTTTTCCTCCTCCTCGACACCATGCCACCCTGCAGTCTTGTCGGCTTTTTTTCCTCCGACTGGACACCATACCACCCTGCAGGCTTGTTGGCTTTTTTTCCTCCTCCTGGAAACCATACCACCCTGCAGTCTTGTGGGCTTTTTTTTCCTACTCCTGGACACCATACCACCCTGCAGTCTTGTAGGCTTTTTTTCCTCCTCCTGGACACCATGCCACCCTGCAGTCTTGGAGGCTTTTTTTCCTCCTCCTGGACACCATGCCACCCTGCAGTCTTGGAGGCTTTTTTTCCTCCTCCTGGACACCATGCCACTCTGCAGTCTTGTAGGCTTTTTTTCCTCCGACTGGACACCATACCATCCTGCAGTCTTGTGGGCTTTTTTCCCTCCTCCTGGACACCATGCCACCCTGCTGTCTTGGAGGCTTTTTTCCCTCCTCCTCGACACCATGCCACCCTGCAGTCTTGTCGGCTTTTTTTCCTCCGACTGGACACCATACCACCCTGCAGGCTTGTTGGCTTTTTTTCCTCCTCCTGGACACCATACCACCCTGCAGTCTTGTGGGCTTTTTTTTCCTACTCCTGGACACCATACCACCCTGCAGTCTTGTAGGCTTTTTTTCCTCCTCCTGGACACCATGCCACCCTGCAGTCTTGGAGGCTTTTTTTCCTCCTCCTGGACACCATGCCACTCTGCAGTCTTGTAGGCTTTTTTTCCTCCTCCTGGACACCATACCACCCTGCAGTCTTGGAGGCTTTTTTTCCTCCTCCTGGACACCATGCCACTCTGCAGTCTTGTAGGCTTTTTTTCCTCCGACTGGACACCATACCACCCTGCAGTCTTGTGGGCTTTTTTCCCTCCTACTGGACACCTCTCCACCCTGCAGTCTTGTCGGCTTTTTTTCCTCCTCCTGGACTCCATGCCACCCTACAGTCTTGTGGGCTTTCTTTCCTCCTCCTGGACACCATACCCCCCAGCAGTCTTGTGGGCGTTTTTTTCCTCCTCCTGGACACCATACCACCCTGCAGTCTTGTAGGCTTTTTTTCCTCCTCCTGCACACCATACCACCCTGCAGTCTTGTAGGCTTTTTTTTCCATCTCCTGGACCCCATGCCACCATGCAGTCTTGAAGGCTTTTTTTCCTCCTCCTGGGCACCATACCACCCTGCTCTCTTGTCAGCTATTTTTCCTCCTCCTGGAGACGATAGCACCCTGCACTCTTGTTGGCTTTTTGTCCTCCTCCTGGACACCATACCACCCTGCAGTCTTGTGGGCTTTTTTTCCTCCTCCTGGACACCATACCACCCTGCAGTCTTGTACGCTTTTTTTCCTCCTCCTGGACACCAAACCACCCTGCAGTCTTGTGGGCTTTTTTCCTCCTCCTGGACACCATACCACCCTGCAGTCTTGAAGGCTTTTTTCCCCCTCCTGGACACCATACCACCCTGCAGTCTTGTGGGCTTTTTTTCTTCCTCCTGGACACCATACCACCCTGCAGTCTTGTCGGCTTTTTTCCTCCTCCTGGACACCATACCACCCTGCAGGCTTGTGGGCTTTTTTTCCTCCTCCTGGACACCATACCACCCTGCAGTCTTGTGGGCTTTTTTTTCCTACTCCTGGACACCATACCACCCTGCAGTCTTGTAGGCTTTTTTCCATCTCCTGGACACCATGCCACCCTGCAGTCTTATAGGCTTTTTTTCCTCCTCCTGGACACCATGCCACCCTGCAGTCTTGTGGGCTTTTTTTCCTCCTCCTGGGCACCATACCACCCTGCACTCTTGTCAGCTATTTTTCCTCCTCCTGGAGACGATACCACCCTGCACTCTTGTTGGCTTTTTGTCCTCCTCCTGGACACCATGCCACCCTGCAGTCTTGGAGGCTTTTTTTCCTCCTCCTGGACACCATGCCACTCTGCAGTCTTGTAGGCTTTTTTTCCTCCGACTGGACACCATACCATCCTGCAGTCTTGTGGGCTTTTTTTCCTCCTCCTGGACACCATGCCACCCTGCAGTCTTGGAGGCTTTTTTTCCTCCTCCTGGACACCATGCCACCCTGCTGTCTTGGAGGCTTTTTTTCCTCCTCCTCGACACCATGCCACTCTGCAGTCTTGTAGGCTTTTTTTCCTCCGACTGGACACCATACCATCCTGCAGTCTTGTGGGCTTTTTTCCCTCCTCCTGGACACCATGCCACCCTGCTGTCTTGGAGGCTTTTTTTCCTCCTCCTCGACACCATGCCACCCTGCAGTCTTGTCGGCTTTTTTTCCTCCGACTGGACACCATACCACCCTGCAGGCTTGTTGGCTTTTTTTCCTCCTCCTGGACACCATACCACCCTGCAGCCTTGTGGGCTTTTTTTTCCTACTCCTGGACACCATACCACCCTGCAGTCTTGTAGGCTTTTTTTCCTCCTCCTGGACACCATGCCACCCTGCAGTCTTGGAGGCTTTTTTTCCTCCTCCTGGACACCATGCCACTCTGCAGTCTTGTAGGCTTTTTTTCCTCCTCCTGGACACCATACCACCCTGCAGTCTTGGAGGCTTTTTTTCCTCCTCCTCGACACCATGCCACCCTGCAGTCTTGGAGGCTTTTTTTCCTCCTCCTCGACACCATGCCACCCTGCAGTCTTGGAGGCTTTTTTTCCTCCTCCTCGACACCATGCCACCCTGCAGTCTTGTAGGCTTTTTTTCCTCCTCCTTGACACCATACCACCCTGCAGCCTTGTTGGCTTTTTTTTCCTCCTCCTGGACACCATACCACCCTGCAGTCTTGTAGGCTTTTTTTCCTCCTCCTGGACACCATGCCACCCTGCTGTCTAGGAGGCTTTTTTTCCTCCTCCTTGACACCATACCACCCTGCAGCCTTGTTGGCTTTTTTTTCCTCCTCCTGGACACCATACCACCCTGCAGTCTTGGAGGCTTTTTTTCCTCCTCCTGGACACCATGCCACCCTGCAGTCTTGTAGGCTTTTTTTCCTCCTCCTGGACCCCATACCACCCTGCAGTCTTGTAGGCTTTTTTTCCATCTCCTGGACCCCATGCCACCCTGCAGTCTTATAGACTTTTTTTCCTCCTCCTGGACACCATGCCACCCTGCAGTCTTGGAGGCGTTTTTTCCTCCTTGACACCATACCACCCTGCAGTCTTGTGGGCTTTTTTTCCTCCTCCTGGGCACCATTCCACCCTTCACTCTTGTCAGCTATTTTTCCTCCTCCTGGACACCATGCCACCCTGCAGTCTTGGAGGCTTTTTTTCCTCCTCCTGGACACCATGCCACTCTGCAGTCTTGTAGGCTTTTCTTCCTCCGACTGGACACCATACCACCCTGCAGTCTTGTGCGCTTTTTTCCCTCCTCCTGGACACCATACCACCCTGCAGTCTTGTGGGCTTTTTTTCCTCTCCTGGACACCATACCACCCTGCAGTCTTGTAGGCTTTTTTTCCTCCTCCTTGACACCATACCACCCTGCAGTCTTGTAGGCTTTTTTTCCTCCTCCTGGACACCATGCCATCCTGCAGTCTTGTAGGCTTTTTTCCTCCTCCTGGACACCATGCCACCCTGCAGTCTTGTGGGCTTTTTTTCCTCCTCCTGGACACCATACCACCCTGCAGTCTTGTGGGCTTTTTTTCCTCTCCTGGACACCATACCACCCTGCAGTCTTGTAGGCTTTTTTTCCTCCTCCTTGACACCATACCACCCTGCAGTCTTGTAGGCTTTTTTTCCTCCTCCTGGACACCATGCCACCCTGCTGTCTTGGAGGCTTTTTTTCCTCCTCCTTGACACCATACCACCCTGCAGCCTTGTTGGCTTTTTTTTCCTCCTCCTGGACACCATACCACCCTGCACTCTTGTTGGCTTTTTGTCCTCCTCCTGGACACCATGCCACCCTGCAGTCTTGGAGGCTTTTTTTCCTCCTCCTGGACACCATGCCACTCTGCAGTCTTGTAGGCTTTTTTTCCTCCGACTGGACACCATACCATCCTGCAGTCTTGTGGGCTTTTTTCCCTCCTCCTGGACACCATGCCACCCTGCTGTCTTGGAAGCTTTTTTTCCTCCTCCTCGACACCATGCCACCCTGCAGTCTTGTCGGCTTTTTTTCCTCCGACTGGACACCATACCACCCTGCAGGCTTGTTGGCTTTTTTTCCTCCTCCTGGAAACCATACCACCCTGCAGTCTTGTGGGCTTTTTTTTCCTACTCCTGGACACCATACCACCCTGCAGTCTTGTAGGCTTTTTTTCCTCCTCCTGGACACCATGCCACCCTGCAGTCTTGGAGGCTTTTTTTCCTCCTCCTGGACACCATGCCACCCTGCAGTCTTGGAGGCTTTTTTTCCTCCTCCTGGACACCATGCCACTCTGCAGTCTTGTAGGCTTTTTTTCCTCCGACTGGACACCATACCATCCTGCAGTCTTGTGGGCTTTTTTCCCTCCTCCTGGACACCATGCCACCCTGCTGTCTTGGAGGCTTTTTTTCCTCCTCCTCGACACCATGCCACCCTGCAGTCTTGTCGGCTTTTTTTCCTCCGACTGGACACCATACCACCCTGCAGGCTTGTTGGCTTTTTTTCCTCCTCCTGGACACCATACCACCCTGCAGTCTTGTGGGCTTTTTTTTCCTACTCCTGGACACCATACCACCCTGCAGTCTTGTAGGCTTTTTTTCCTCCTCCTGGACACCATGCCACCCTGCAGTCTTGGAGGCTTTTTTTCCTCCTCCTGGACACCATGCCACTCTGCAGTCTTGTAGGCTTTTTTTCCTCCTCCTGGACACCATACCACCCTGCAGTCTTGGAGGCTTTTTTTCCTCCTCCTGGACACCATGCCACTCTGCAGTCTTGTAGGCTTTTTTTCCTCCGACTGGACACCATACCACCCTGCAGTCTTGTGGGCTTTTTTCCCTCCTACTGGACACCTCTCCACCCTGCAGTCTTGTCGGCTTTTTTTCCTCCTCCTGGACTCCATGCCACCCTACAGTCTTGTGGGCTTTCTTTCCTCCTCCTGGACACCATACCCCCCAGCAGTCTTGTGGGCGTTTTTTTCCTCCTCCTGGACACCATACCACCCTGCAGTCTTGTAGGCTTTTTTTCCTCCTCCTGCACACCATACCACCCTGCAGTCTTGTAGGCTTTTTTTTCCATCTCCTGGACCCCATGCCACCATGCAGTCTTGAAGGCTTTTTTTCCTCCTCCTGGGCACCATACCACCCTGCTCTCTTGTCAGCTATTTTTCCTCCTCCTGGAGACGATAGCACCCTGCACTCTTGTTGGCTTTTTGTCCTCCTCCTGGACACCATACCACCCTGCAGTCTTGTGGGCTTTTTTTCCTCCTCCTGGACACCATACCACCCTGCAGTCTTGTACGCTTTTTTTCCTCCTCCTGGACACCAAACCACCCTGCAGTCTTGTGGGCTTTTTTCCTCCTCCTGGACACCATACCACCCTGCAGTCTTGAAGGCTTTTTTCCCCCTCCTGGACACCATACCACCCTGCAGTCTTGTGGGCTTTTTTTCTTCCTCCTGGACACCATACCACCCTGCAGTCTTGTCGGCTTTTTTCCTCCTCCTGGACACCATACCACCCTGCAGGCTTGTGGGCTTTTTTTCCTCCTCCTGGACACCATACCACCCTGCAGTCTTGTGGGCTTTTTTTTCCTACTCCTGGACACCATACCACCCTGCAGTCTTGTAGGCTTTTTTCCATCTCCTGGACACCATGCCACCCTGCAGTCTTATAGGCTTTTTTTCCTCCTCCTGGACACCATGCCACCCTGCAGTCTTGTGGGCTTTTTTTCCTCCTCCTGGGCACCATACCACCCTGCACTCTTGTCAGCTATTTTTCCTCCTCCTGGAGACGATACCACCCTGCACTCTTGTTGGCTTTTTGTCCTCCTCCTGGACACCATGCCATCCTGCAGTCTTGTGGGCTTTTTTCCTCCTCCTGGACACCATGCCACCCTGCAGTCTTGGAGGCTTTTTTTCCTCCTCCTGGACACCATGCCACCCTGCTGTCTTGGAGGCTTTTTTTCCTCCTCCTCGACACCATGCCACTCTGCAGTCTTGTAGGCTTTTTTTCCTCCGACTGGACACCATACCATCCTGCAGTCTTGTGGGCTTTTTTCCCTCCTCCTGGACACCATGCCACCCTGCTGTCTTGGAGGCTTTTTTTCCTCCTCCTCGACACCATGCCACCCTGCAGTCTTGTCGGCTTTTTTTCCTCCGACTGGACACCATACCACCCTGCAGGCTTGTTGGCTTTTTTTCCTCCTCCTGGACACCATACCACCCTGCAGCCTTGTGGGCTTTTTTTTCCTACTCCTGGACACCATACCACCCTGCAGTCTTGTAGGCTTTTTTTCCTCCTCCTGGACACCATGCCACCCTGCAGTCTTGGAGGCTTTTTTTCCTCCTCCTGGACACCATGCCACTCTGCAGTCTTGTAGGCTTTTTTTCCTCCTCCTGGACACCATACCACCCTGCAGTCTTGGAGGCTTTTTTTCCTCCTCCTCGACACCATGCCACCCTGCAGTCTTGGAGGCTTTTTTTCCTCCTCCTCGACACCATGCCACCCTGCAGTCTTGGAGGCTTTTTTTCCTCCTCCTCGACACCATGCCACCCTGCAGTCTTGTAGGCTTTTTTTCCTCCTCCTTGACACCATACCACCCTGCAGCCTTGTTGGCTTTTTTTTCCTCCTCCTGGACACCATACCACCCTGCAGTCTTGTAGGCTTTTTTTCCTCCTCCTGGACACCATGCCACCCTGCTGTCTAGGAGGCTTTTTTTCCTCCTCCTTGACACCATACCACCCTGCAGCCTTGTTGGCTTTTTTTTCCTCCTCCTGGACACCATACCACCCTGCAGTCTTGGAGGCTTTTTTTCCTCCTCCTGGACACCATGCCACCCTGCAGTCTTGTAGGCTTTTTTTCCTCCTCCTGGACCCCATACCACCCTGCAGTCTTGTAGGCTTTTTTTCCATCTCCTGGACCCCATGCCACCCTGCAGTCTTATAGACTTTTTTTCCTCCTCCTGGACACCATGCCACCCTGCAGTCTTGGAGGCGTTTTTTCCTCCTTGACACCATACCACCCTGCAGTCTTGTGGGCTTTTTTTCCTCCTCCTGGGCACCATTCCACCCTTCACTCTTGTCAGCTATTTTTCCTCCTCCTGGACACCATGCCACCCTGCAGTCTTGGAGGCTTTTTTTCCTCCTCCTGGACACCATGCCACTCTGCAGTCTTGTAGGCTTTTCTTCCTCCGACTGGACACCATACCACCCTGCAGTCTTGTGCGCTTTTTTCCCTCCTCCTGGACACCATACCACCCTTCAGTCTTGTGGGCTTTTTTTCCTCTCCTGGACACCATACCACCCTGCAGTCTTGTAGGCTTTTTTTCCTCCTCCTTGACACCATACCACCCTGCAGTCTTGTAGGCTTTTTTTCCTCCTCCTGGACACCATGCCATCCTGCAGTCTTGTAGGCTTTTTTCCTCCTCCTGGACACCATGCCACCCTGCAGTCTTGTGGGCTTTTTTTCCTCCTCCTGGACACCATACCACCCTGCAGTCTTGTGGGCTTTTTTTCCTCTCCTGGACACCATACCACCCTGCAGTCTTGTAGGCTTTTTTTCCTCCTCCTTGACACCATACCACCCTGCAGTCTTGTAGGCTTTTTTTCCTCCTCCTGGACACCATGCCACCCTGCTGTCTTGGAGGCTTTTTTTCCTCCTCCTTGACACCATACCACCCTGCAGCCTTGTTGGCTTTTTTTTCCTCCTCCTGGACACCATACCACCCTGCAGTCTTGGAGGCTTTTTTTCCTCCTCCTGGACACCATGCCACCCTGCAGTCTTGTAGGCTTTTTTTCCATCTCCTGGACCCCATGCCACCCTGCAGTCTTGTAGGCTTTTTTTCCATCTCCTGGACCCCATGCCACCCTGCAGTTTTATAGACTTTTTTTCCTCCTCCTGGACACCATGCCACCCTGCAGTCTTGTAGGCTTTTTTTCCTCCTCCTGGACACCATGCCACTCTGCAGTCTTGTCGGCTTTTTTTCCTCCTCCTTGACACCATGCCACCCTGCAGTCTTGTGGGCTTTTTTTCCTCCTCCTGGACACCATACCACCCAGCAGTCTTGTGGACTTTTTTCCCTCCTCCTGGACACCACACCACCCTGCAGACTTGTCGGCTTTTTTTCCTCCTCCTGGACACCATACCACCCTGCAGTCTTGTGGGCTTTTTTTCCTCCTCCTGGACACCATGCCACCCTGCAGTCTTGTAGGCTTTTTTTCCATCTCCTGGACCCCATGCCACCCTGCAGTCTTATAGACTTTTTTTCCTCCTCCTGGACACCATGCCACCCTGCAGTCTTGTGGGCTTTTTTTCCTCCTCCTGGGCACCATACCACCCTGCACTCTTGTCAGCTATTTTTCCTCCTCCTGGAGACGATACCACCCTGCACTCTTGTTGGCTTTTTGTCCTCCTCCTGGACACCATGCCACCCTGCAGTCTTGGAGGCTTTTTTTCCTCCTCCTGGACACCATGCCACTCTGCAGTCTTGTAGGCTTTTTTTCCTCCGACTGGACACCATACCATCCTGCAATCTTGTGGGCTTTTTTCCCTCCTCCTGGACACCATGCCACCCTGCTGTCTTGGAGGCTTTTTTTCCTCCTCCTCGACACCATGCCACCCTGCAGTCTTGTCGGCTTTTTTTCCTCCGACTGGACACCATACCACCCTGCAGGCTTGTGGGCTTTTTTTCCTCCTCCTGGACACCATACCACCCTGCAGTCTTGTGGGCTTTTTTTTCCTACTCCTGGACACCATACCACCCTGCAGTCTTGTAGGCTTTTTTCCATCTCCTGGACACCATGCCACCCTGCAGTCTTATAGGCTTTTTTTCCTCCTCCTGGACACCATGCCACCCTGCAGTCTTGTGGGCTTTTTTTCCTCCTCCTGGGCACCATACCACCCTGCACTCTTGTCAGCTATTTTTCCTCCTCCTGGAGACGATACCACCCTGCACTCTTGTTGGCTTTTTGTCCTCCTCCTGGACACCATGCCACCCTGCAGTCTTGGAGGCTTTTTTTCCTCCTCCTGGACACCATGCCACTCTGCAGTCTTGTAGGCTTTTTTTCCTCCGACTGGACACCATACCATCCTGCAGTCTTGTGGGCTTTTTTCCCTCCTCCTGGACACCATGCCACCCTGCTGTCTTGGAAGCTTTTTTTCCTCCTCCTCGACACCATGCCACCCTGCAGTCTTGTCGGCTTTTTTTCCTCCGACTGGACACCATACCACCCTGCAGGCTTGTTGGCTTTTTTTCCTCCTCCTGGAAACCATACCACCCTGCAGTCTTGTGGGCTTTTTTTTCCTACTCCTGGACACCATACCACCCTGCAGTCTTGTAGGCTTTTTTTCCTCCTCCTGGACACCATGCCACCCTGCAGTCTTGGAGGCTTTTTTTCCTCCTCCTGGACACCATGCCACCCTGCAGTCTTGGAGGCTTTTTTTCCTCCTCCTGGACACCATGCCACTCTGCAGTCTTGTAGGCTTTTTTTCCTCCGACTGGACACCATACCATCCTGCAGTCTTGTGGGCTTTTTTCCCTCCTCCTGGACACCATGCCACCCTGCTGTCTTGGAGGCTTTTTTTCCTCCTCCTCGACACCATGCCACCCTGCAGTCTTGTCGGCTTTTTTTCCTCCGACTGGACACCATACCACCCTGCAGGCTTGTTGGCTTTTTTTCCTCCTCCTGGAGACCATACCACCCTGCAGTCTTGTGGGCTTTTTTTTCCTACTCCTGGACACCATACCACCCTGCAGCCTTGTTGGCTTTTTTTTCCTCCTCCTGGACACCATACCACCCTGCAGTCTTGGAGGCTTTTTTTCCTCCTCCTGGACACCATGCCACCCTGCAGTCTTGTAGGCTTTTTTTCCTCCTCCTGGACACCATACCACCCTGCAGTCTTGTAGGCTTTTTTTCCATCTCCTGGACCCCATGCCACCCTGCAGTCTTATAGACCTTTTTTCCTCCTCCTGGACACCATGCGACCCTGCAGTCTTGGAGGCGTTTTTTCCTCCTTGACACCATACCACCCTGCAGTCTTGTGGGCTTTTTTTCCTCCTCCTGGGCACCATTCCACCCTGCACTCTTGTCAGCTATTTTTCCTCCTCCTGGACACCATGCCACCCTGCAGTCTTGGAGGCTTTTTTTCCTCCTCCTGGACACCATGCCACTCTGCAGTCTTGTAGGCTTTTCTTCCTCCGACTGGACACCATACCACCCTGCAGTCTTGTGCGCTTTTTTCCCTCCTCCTGGACACCATACCACCCTGCAGTCTTGTGGGCTTTTTTTCCTCCTCCTGGACACCATACCACCCTGCAGTCTTGGAGGCTTTTTTTCCTCCTCCTCGACACCATGCCACCCTGCAGTCTTGTAGGCTTTTTTTCCCCCTCCTGGACACCATGCCACCCTGCTGTCTTGTAGGCTTTTTTTTCCTCCTCCTGGACACAATGCCACCCTGCTGTCTTGGAGGCTTTTTTTCCTCCTCCTTGACACCATACCACCCTGCAGCCTTGTTGGCTTTTTTTTCCTCCTCCTGGACACCATACCACCCTGCAGTCTTGTAGGCTTTTTTTCCTCCTCCTGGACACCACGCCACCCTGCAGTCTTGGAGGCTTTTTTTCCTCCTCCTGGACACCATGCCACTCTGCAGTCTTGTAGGCTTTTTTTCCTTCGACTGGACACCATACCATCCTGCAGTCTTGTGGGCTTTTTTCCCTCCTCCTGGACACCATGCCACCCTGCTGTCTTGGAGGCTTTTTTTCCTCCTCCTCGACACCATGCCACCCTGCAGTCTTGTCGGCTTTTTTTCCTCCGACTGGACACCATACCACCCTGCAGGCTTGTGGGCTTTTTTTCCTCCTCCTGGACACCATACCACCCTGCATTCTTGTGGGCTTTTTTTTCCTACTCCTGGACACCATACCACCCTGCAGTCTTGTAGGCTTTTTTCCATCTCCTGGACACCATGCCACCCTGCAGTCTTATAGGCTTTTTTTCCTCCTCCTGGACACCATGCCACCCTGCAGTCTTGTGGGCTTTTTTTCCTCCTCCTGGGCACCATACCACCCTGCACACTTGTCAGCTATTTTTCCTCCTCCTGGAGACGATACCACCCTGCACTCTTGTTGGCTTTTTGTCCTCCTCCTGGACACCATGCCACCCTGCAGTCTTGGAGGCTTTTTTTCCTCCTCCTGGACACCATGCCACTCTGCAGTCTTGTAGGCTTTTTTTCCTCCGACTGGACACCATACCATCCTGCAGTCTTGTGGGCTTTTTTCCCTCCTCCTGGACACCATGCCACCCTGCTGTCTTGGAAGCTTTTTTTCCTCCTCCTCGACACCATGCCACCCTGCAGTCTTGTCGGCTTTTTTTCCTCCTCCTGGACACCATGCCACCCTGCAGTCTTGTAGGCTTTTTTTCCTCCTCCTGGACACCATGCCACTCTGCAGTCTTGTCGGCTTTTTTTCCTCCTCCTTGACACCATGCCACCCTGCAGTCTTGTGGGCTTTTTTTCCTCCTCCTGGACACCATACCACCCTGCAGTCTTGTGGACTTTTTTCCCTCCTCCTGGACACCACACCACCCTGCAGACTTGTCGGCTTTTTTTCCTCCTCCTGGACACCATACCACCCTGCAGTCTTGTGGGCTTTTTTTCCTCCTCCTGGACACCATACCACCCTGCAGTCTTGTGGGCTTTTTTTCCTCTTCCTGGACACCATACCACCCTGCAGTCTTGTGGGCTTTTTTTCCTCCGACTGGACACCATGCCACTCTGCAGTCTTGTGGGCTTTTTTTCATCCGACTGGACACCATACCACCCTGCAGGCTTGTCGGCTTTTTTTCCTCCTCCTGGATACCATACCAACCTGCAGTCTTGTGGGCTTTTTTTCATCCTGCTGAACACCATACCACTCTGCAGTCTTGTGGGCTTTTTTTTCATCCTCCTGGACACCATTCCACCCTGCAGTCTTGTCGGCTTTTTTTCCTCCTCCTGGACACCACACCACCCTGCAGTCTTGTCGGCTTTTTTTCCTCCTCCTGGACACCATACCACCCTGCAGACTTGTGGGCTCTTTTTTCCTCCTCCTGGACACCATACCACCCTGCAGTCTTGTGGGCTTTTTTTCCTCCTCCTGGACACCATACCACCCTGCAGTCTTGTCGACTTTTTTTTTCCTCCGCCTGGACACCACACTACCCTGCAGTCTTGTCGGCTTTTTTTCCTCCTCCTGGACACCATACCACCCTGCAGTCTTGTGGGCTTTTTTTCCTCCTCCTTGACACCACACTACCCTGCAGTCTTGTCAGCTTTTTTTCCTCCTCCTGGACACCATGCCACCCTTCAGTGTTGTGGGCTTTTTTTCCTCCTCCTGGGAACAATACCACCCTGCAGTATTGTGGGCTTTTTTTCCTCCTCCTGGTCACCATGCCACCCTGCAGTCTTGTCGGCTTTTTTGCCTCCTCCTGGACACCATGCCACTCTGCAGTCTTGTAGGCTTTTTTTCCTCCTCCTTGACACCATGCCACACTGCAGACTTGTGGGCTTTTTTTCCTCCGACTGGACACCATAACACCCTGCAGTCTTGTCGGCTTTTTTTCCTCCTCCTGGGCACAATACCACCCTGCAGTCTTGTGGGCTTTTTTTCCTCCTCCTGGTCACCATGCCACTCTGCAGTCTTGTCGGCTTTTTTTCCTCCTCCTGGACACCATGCCACTCTGCAGTCTTGTAGGCTTTTTTTCCTCCTCCTGGACACCATGCCACTCTGCAGTCTTGTCGGCTTTTTTTCCTCCTCCTTGACACTATGCCACCTTGCAGTCTTGTGGGCTTTTTTTCCTCCTCCTGGACACCATACCACCCTGCAGACTTGTGGGCTTTTTTTCCTCCTCCTGGACACCATGCCACCCTGCAGTCTGGTAGGCTTTTTTTCCTCCTCCTGGACACCATGCCAGCCTGCAGTCTTGTAGGCTTTTTTTCCTCCTCCTGGACACCATGCCACCCTGCAGTCTTGTAGGCTTTTTCCCTCCTCCTGGACACCATGCCACCCTGCAGTCTTGTATGCTTTTTTTCCTCCTCCTTGACACCATGCCACCTGCAGTCTTGTTGGCTTTTTTTCCTCCTCCTGGACACCATACTGGATTTTGGGGATCCAGGATGGCCGCCATACAGGAGTCTGTGCGGGTGGCAGCATTGGTTTTCTGACTGACTATACAATATAGTTTCCAGAAATATATAGTTTTCCAAATCCCCCAAAAATTCCAACGAAATTACATAGTGAACCTGACTAATATCAAATCCTTCCTCTTCTCCAATGGCTTGATCTCTGATCATCAATTTGGATTCAGACCAGGTCATTCTACTCTGGACATGTTGCTTCTGCTGTCTCAACAATGGATGGAGGTCCTCAATGCCAAACAGGAAATCAGAGCTGTCTCACTTGACATATCACGTGCCTTCGATACGGTCTGGCACCCAGCGCTGCTCACCAAACTCACCTCCTATGGTATTCAGGGAAATCTCCACTCATGGCTTGCGGATTTCCTCTATGGTCGTAGGCAACGTGTGGCCCTGAATGGATTTCTCTCATCTTCCCTTCCTGTTCTGGCTGGAGTTCCCCAAGGTAGTGTTCTGGGCCCTGTGCTATTTCTGGTCTTCATCAATGATCTCTCCGACTCTCTGGAAAATCCTCTCTATCTCTTTGCTGATGACTCCACTATCTGCCGCTCCATTCCTCATCCCTCAGATCGGCAGTCTGCAGCCTCCTCAATCTGCAGTCCTGGACAAAATCACAGACTGGTCAAACAAGTGGAAAATGTCTTTCAATCCTGACAAATCTCACACTCTTACAATGTCTCTCCGAAAGGACCGACTGGAAAACCCTCCCATCTACTTTCTCCACAATCCTCTCCAAGAAGTTCTGTCACTCAAGCTTTTGGGTCTCACTATCTGCCATGATCTTTCTTGGGAAAACCACATTTCCAAGCTGGCCTCCAAAGCCAGTCGCCGACTGGGCATCCTCCGTCGTGCGAAGTCCTTCCTTGGCACACCTGAGCTCCTCACCACATACAAGGCTATCATCCGCAGCTCAATGGAATACTGTTCCCCCCTCTGGGCTGGTGCTCCTGCCTCACACCTTGCTCGGCTTCACTGGCCAAAGCTTTCAGAATCATTGGAGTCTCCTGCGATGTAGTCAACGCCGAGGGCCTTTCACTCACTCACCGCAGGCAGGTTGGTGGTCTTTCTGTCTTCTACCGACTCCTCTCCGGCCTTGCTCCCCCAGCTCTCTCTGTGCTCTGTCCCCCCAATATTCCTTCAGGTCGCACAAGATCTGCCTGCAACCCTCTTATGGTTAAACTGCCAAAGTCTCGGCTCTCTGCTCACCTTCACTCTTTCATTCCCCTTTTCTCCTGCCTCTGGAACAAACTCCCCCACTCCCTTCAATCCCACTCCTCCCTCCAGGTCTTTAAAACAGCTGTTCACCACCATCTCTTATCTTCCCCCATCGAAAACCTTGATCTTTTCTACCCCCGGTAATTCAGCCCAGAGTCCTTGCAGTGTTCATATGTTTTATGCCTCTCCCACCTCCCCCCAAGTCCTCCCGATGTCCCTGCTCTCAAATGTTGTGTTTGTGTCCTTCCCCCTCTCTCCCCATCTTGTCTGCCGCTCCCCTTGTTTTTTGTGTTTTGTGTGTCGGTTTGTCTTTTTGTGTGATTAATGTTAGCTCTTTCACCAGCCTCGATCTTGTATACAAAAAAAAAAAAAAAAAAAAAATACCTCCCTGCAGTCTTTATGCTTTTTTTCCTCCTCCTTGACACCATACCACCTGCAGTATGGTCGGCTTTTTTTCCTCCTCCTGGACACCATGTCACCTGCAGTCTTGTGGGCTTTTTTTCCTCCTCCTGGACACCATACCACTCTGCAGACTTGTGGGCTTTTTTTTCCTCCTCCTGGACACCATACCACCCTGCAGTCTTGTCGGCTTTTTTTCCTCCTCCTGGACACCATACCACCCTGCAGTCTTGTAGGCTTTTTTTTCCTCCTCCTGGACACCATGCCACCCTGCAGTCTAATAGGCTTTTTTTCCTCCTCCTGGACACCATGCCACTCTGCAGACTTGTGGGCTTTTTTTTCCTCCTCCTGGACACCATACCACCCTGCAGTCTTGTAGGCTTTTTTTTCCTCCTCCTGGACACCATACCACCCTGCAGTCTTGTAGGCTTTTTTTTCCTCCTCCTGGACACCATACCACCCTGCAGTCTTGTCGGCTTTTTTTTCTCCTGCAGGTGGAGGGAGTGTTGTTGGCTTTTTTTTCTCCTGCAGGGGGAGTGTTGTAGGCTTTTTTTCTCCTGCAGGGGGAGTGTTGGTGGCTTTTTTTTCTCCTGCAGGGGGAGGGCTGTTGGCTTTTTTTTCTCCTGAAGGGGAAGGGAGTGTTGTCGGCTTTCTTTTCTCCTGCAGGGGGAGTGAGTGTTGCGGCTTTTTTTTCTCCTGCAGGGGGAGGGAGTGTTGTAGGCTATTTTCTCTCCTGCAGGGGGAGTGAGGGTTGTCGGCTTTTTTTTTCTCCTGCAGGGGGAGGGAGTGTTGCGGCTTTTTTTTTCTCCTGCAGGGGGAGTGAGCGTTGTCGGCTTTTTTTCCTCATGCAGGGGGAGGGAGTGTTCCGGCCTTTTTTTCTCCTGCAGGGGGAGGGAGTGTTGTAGGCTATTTTTTCTCCTGCAGGGGGAGTGTTGTAGGCTGTTTTTTTTTCTTCTCCTGCATGGAGAGTGTTGTAAGCTTTTTTTGTCCTGCAGGGGGAGTGTTGTAGGCTTTTTTTCTTCTGCAGGGGGAGTGTTGTTTCGCTTTTTTTTCTCCTGCAGGGGGAGTGGTGTTGGCTTTTTTTCTCCTGCAGGGGGAGCGTTGTAGGCTTTTTTTCTTCTGCAGGGGGAGTGTTGTTTCGCTTTTTTTTCTCCTGCAGGGGGAGTGGTGTTGGCTTTTTTTTCTCCTGAAGGGGGAGGGTGTGCTGTTGGCTTTTTTTCTCCTGCAGGGGGAGGGTTGTTGGCTTTTTTCTCCTACAGGGGGAGTCTTGGACACTTTTTTTCTCCTGCAGTGGGAGGGAGTGTTGTAGGCTTTTTTTTCTCCTGCAGGGGGAGGGTTGTAGGCTTTGTTTTTCCTCAAGCAGGGGGAGTGCTGTTGGCTTTTTTTTTTCCTGCAGGGGGAGTGTTTTCGGCTTTTTTTTCTCCTGCAGGGGGAGTCTTGGAGGCTTTTTTTCTCCTGAAGGGGAAGGGAGTGTTGTCGGCTTTTTTTCTCCTGCAGGGGGAGTGAGTGTTGCCGGCTTTTTTTTCTCCTGCAGGGGGAGGGAGTGTTGTAGGCTATTTTCTCCTGCAGGGGGAGTGAGGGTTGTTGGCTTTTTTTTCTCCTGCAGGGGGAAGGAGTGTTGCGGGCTTTTTTTTCTCCTGCAGGGGGAGTGAGTGTTGTCGGCTTTTTTTTCTCATGCAGGGGGAGGGAGTGTTGCGGGCTTTTTTTCTCCTGCAGGGGGAGGGAGCGTTGCGGGCTTTTTTTTCTCCTGCAGGGGGAGGGAGTGTTGTAGACTATTTTTTCTCCTGCAGGGGGAGTGTTGTAGGCTGTTTTTTTTTCTCCTGCAGGTGGAGTGTTGTCGGCTTTTTTTCTCCTGCAGGGAGAGTGTTGTAAGCTTTTTTTCTCCTGCAGGGGGAGTGTTGTTGGCTTTTTTTTCTCCTGCAGGGGGAGGGAGTGTTGTAGGCTTTTTTTTCTCCTGCAGGGAGAGTGTTTTCGGCTTTTTTTTCTCCTGCAGGGGGAGTGTTGTTTGGCTTTTTTGTCTCCTGCAGGGGGAGTGTTGTTGGCTTTTTTTTTCTCCTGAAGGGGGAGGGAGTGCTGTTGGCTTTTTTTCTCCTGCAGGGGGAATGTTGTTGGCTTTTTTTCTCCTACAGGGGGAGTCTTGGACACTTTTTTTCTCCTGCAGGGGGAGTGTTGTAGGCTTTTTTTCTCCTGCAGGGGGAGGGAGTGTTGTTGGCGTTTTTTTCTCCTGCAGAGGGAGTGTTGTAGGCTTTTTTTTCTCCTGCAGAGGGAGTGTTGTTGGCTTTTTTTTCTCGTGCAGGGGGAGTGTTGTTTTGATTGCCTGCGATTTGTGCTGTCTGACACGCTCGCTGGTATGTTCGTTTTTGACGCACTACTCCTCGCCTTCAACTACAACTACCTCTACTACGAGCCTTCAACTACTCCTAACAACGACGAGTACTTCCACCACCACTATTAGCCTACTACGATTACAACGAGCCCACTTTTATCAGTACCGCCACTGCGACTACGACTACGACTACTAGCTGACTACTACCACTACCACGAGCCGAATAAAAACCACTCGTACTACTGCCACCACTACCATTACCGATAAGGAATTGGAAAGAATGCGAGGGTTCTTCATTGAAAAAGAAGATCGTGATTGAAAGAAAAGTTTCAAATGGAAATTAAAAGTAAACTCGAACGGCACTCAGAAGAGAGCATACCTCCGCCAGGTGCACAGTTCACGTTTTGGATTCCAGACTTCCCCCTAACTACCATAACTTTTTGAGATATCCTGCCATATATTGTTTGGCCCGATGGTGAAGAATCACTTTAAAACTCTTCGAGATGGGTCCGGATCCAGATCTTCACCAAAATTGAATCGATTCTTCCTTGTCACACACACAACCTCTCCACCAAGCTTCGTCCAAATCCGTCCATAACTTTTTGAGATATCTTATTCAGAGAGAGATGGACAGGTGTGAAAACATAACCTCTCTCCACTATTTCACCTCCGCCAAAAAACAGGAGGAAACTAGAACGCCACTCAGTAGAGCGCATACTCCCACCGTGGGTTTAGTTGGAATAATACGTTTTGTTTGACATCACGTCTCCCCAAAACAATAAATGAAAAAGAAAGTAGGCCCTAACTGTCAGAGAATTTATTTTGATATATCTTGGAATTAGAGGAGAAAAACATCATTTAGGAATAAGAATAAAAGCTTTAATGCAGTAAAACAGTAAAAAAGAATTCCCAAAAAAAATTCCTGGATCCGGAATAATATCCTGAGCTTCACCAAAAACTAATCAATTCTTCCTTATCCCAAAGGAATCATCCCACCAACTTTCATCCAAATCCGTTCAGAACTTTTCCAGATATCTTGTTCACAAACACACAAACACACGAACACACACACACACACACACACACACACACACACACACACACACACACACACACACACACGGACGGACACGATGGAATGCATTCCTCCCTTGCGGGAGTAACGGCGATAATTCTCCTCGGAATCCATCGCCAAAAACCTGACACGCAGGTTGATCGGTCACAGCGATGACAACTCTGTCGCAGGAGCCTTGGATTGGTTACCCGAGGAAAAAGAAAATGTGGAGCTCCGGAAAATGGAGATGTAACTGCAGAGCCAGGAAAGGTTAACAGAGTTGGAATGGAAAGCCGAGGCGAGAAGAGCAGAGGAAAGGAGAGCTGAAAGAGAACTCGAGGAAAGAAGAGTAGAACAGGAACTCGAACTTGAGGAAAGAAGAGTAGAACAGGAACTCGAACTCGAGGAAAGAAGAGTAGAACAGGAACTCGAACTCGAGGAAAGAAGAGTAGAACAGGAACTCGAACTCGAGGAAAGAAGAGTAGAACAGGAACGAGAACTCGAGGAAAGAAGAGTAGAACAGGAACGAGAACTCGAGGAAAGAAGAGTAGAACAGGAACGAGAACTCGAGGGTATCAATCTCTCAAACAGTTGTGGAGAAACCAAATTTCAAAACAAAGGTCAAAAAGTGAGAACATTAGAAAAAACAAGACTGATAGTTTAACAACGGTGTGGCCAGGCTTGGATCTGCTTTTTCTGTCATGTGACCAGACCCTCAGCTCTGATTGGCGGACGTTTGTGAGGGGCATACATACATACACTGGATGGACAAACACTGTTCCAGCCGGCATTGCCCTCCGGGCTACGCTGTAAAAATAGGGTTGCCAAACCACGTGACTTATGGCATCATCAATTTTTCTAATCTCGAGCAATTTATCCCTGAAGACCGATCCGACGGAGGGTTCAATGGACGGGGTCCCTCTATAGACGCCGCCATAGCTGGGGGGGCGTCCGCTTCATTCGGCTTGTAGTCCATGGACTGGACCCCAGATTATAGCCAATCGGTACCAACCAGAGGTACCAGATCAAAATATACTTTTATTAAAGCTTATTATGTGTCCTTTTCAAGTAACTTTGCTGGACCACGATAGCTTGTAGCTTTTTTAGACAAATTGCTGTCAAACAGACATACTGTCAATCAAGATTTGAAAGCAACGGCTTGGAGATGTGCGCTTGATAACACACTCTAATATCTCAAATAGGACACAAAACATAACTTTACAAGTCACAAATTCATGTATTTATTACACAATTAAGCATCATAAATCCATGTAAACAAGAAAATCCACAGTTTCACATGTCAAACAGAAAGCTGACTTGTAAACATCGTACCTGTACATGTACATGATCATCTACATTAAAAATCTTCATTGTTTGAGTGGCCAAGTTACACTTGTCTATGTATGTTCGGAAGGCATTCAAATATATACACAAAGAATTAAGTTAAGCACCCCCCCCCCCGTTTTTTTACAACCTCGCACATTACAAGTTTGTTGTCGTCAAAACAGTGTAATATACCCATGATATTGCTATATTTTCTGGAGAAGTGATATTATGGTCACATAAAAACATAACAATCATGCCGTTTTCAATATTTTATTCTGAATAATTTAAGGTGAAATTTTTTGGGAATTTTAGGCATATTTTCACCTCAATTGAAGTATGGAGCTATAGGTCCATCACGGACAGTGTGGATGACGTTTATGTTTTCTAACGTACAGTCATTGTTCTGAGAAGACCTCTAGCGATCTTTGCGTCAATAACGTGTGTAGGACCCACGTGATCGGATCACTGACTCAACCCTACGTCTCATAGACCCTGTAAGCCGTCGTATGCGTTGCTGTGGCAGGTTGTTCCATTCCCGATGTAATGCACGTTCCAATTCATCCAGATTGGCTATTGGAGGGACCATCTTCGCAATTTGTCGTCCCAACATGTCCCAAACGTGCTCGAGGGGGTTCAACCTGCCACAGCAACGCATACGACGGCTTACAGGGTCTATGAGACGTAGGGTTGAGTCAGTGATCCGATCACGTGGGTCCTACACACGTTATTGACGCAAAGATCGCTAGAGGTCTTCTCAGAACAATGACTGTACGTTAGAAAACATAAACGTCATCCACACTGTCCGTGATGGACCTATAGCTCCATACTTCAATTGAGGTGAAAATATGCCTAAAATTCCCAAAAAATTTCACCTTAAATTATTCAGAATAAAATATTGAAAACGGCATGATTGTTATGTTTTTATGTGACCATAATATCACTTCTCCAGAAAATATAGCAATATCATGGGTATATTACACTGTTTTGACGACAACAAACTTGTAATGTGCGAGGTTGTAAAAAAACGGGGGGGGGTGCTTAACTTAATTCTTTGTGTATACTTGTACAGTGTGTAGGTTTGATGTTTAGTCAACATCCTCATCATCATCAAGATCTTCAGCATCACTGGTGTTCTGGTCTGAATCATCTTCATCAGCATCCATCATGTTGGTAGTCTTGAAGTTTGCACTCAATTGTGCACTTTAGTCTATTAGACAGACACTGGCAGTTTGGTAGCTGACAAACACGCCGGCATGTACAGGATATGAATTCCATGATGACCTGAGGTGCAGGAGAGCCAGTCATCCACAGAACATCAAGTGTGCCATCCTCTCTTGAAGTCCATCCATGGTTGTCCTGGGGATCTGCTACACAGCTACGTTGCCATATGGCACTTTGATAGTTGGCTCTCAAGGCATGTTGGTGAAGGCAGTCGTCACAGGGTGGTGTTTTTAAAAATGTTTTTATAGCGATGTTTTTATGCTTAGCAGTTTTGACTTCTGCCATTTGTGCCTCGTCAGGCTGAACTGGTGTGATTGCTGGAGGACTTCTTCTGTCGCCACAGTTGTAATTGGGTGACACAAAGGGTTTAGGAGGAATAGAGCGTCTTCTGTCCTTCTGCCTTCCTCCTCTGTTTGTGGGGAGCTGGGCTGTTAATACTTGTGGTTGTACAACAATCCCGTTATAGTCCTTGAGCCAGACCAAAAGTAATGCTCCGGCGGGGGGAGTAATTCTCATTATGATTTTCCATTAGACCAATGTCTCAAGTGTCAGAAAAGGTGTGATGGACATCTGAGAACGGTAGCTTAGTGCCCGGATGGACGCCATCTTTGAAACCACCCAGCTCGAAAATGCCCATTTGGTGGGGTACATTGTTGCACGTGTATCTGGACTTCTATACTAGCTATCGATGTGCGGTTGACGACTAAATATACGTCCGATGTGTACCGTCTAAATAAAAAATAATATGAAGCATTTTGTTTTAGATTAATTATTATAAAAATCAATTATCGAAAAAAAAATCATATATTTTTCAATATTTTATTATTAGACTTGTACTTTTTTTAGTGAAACAACACTGGTATGATTTTCCAAATTATGCATTGTGCTACACCGTTTATCTGTCTATAAAAATAACTCAAAAACTAAAACATATCATCCACCACGAGTTTACAACAAATAAATGTAAAGAGGCATAAAATGACTTAGGCCGCCGCTGGCATTATCTATTCTGACGATAACGCAAGTTAGGAATGTCGTACGGAGAGGATTTTAACACCATACGATATCTAATAAGCAGGCGGAAATTGTTACATAGGAAATCTGCACTTTGGTGGCCATCTTGGATTTCAAAATGGCCGCCAATTATATTAATTATTCATTACTAGAGTTTGGAAAGACGTATGGAGCTGATTTTAACACCATACGATGTATATTCCTAATAAGCAAGCGGAGGTATCATTGAACATGTCATGTTTTAGTCAAATAACACCGGTATGATCTTCCAAATTATACATTTTGCTAAACCGTTTATCTGTCTATAAAGATTTTCAGGCAATTTGGCCTGCATTATAATAGAGAACAACATATGCTATACAATATACAGTGCACACAAAGTTAATCATCAGAGTCGCCATCAGAGTCATTGGCATCCTGAGCCACGATAGCATCATCCTGCACCATGTTGGAGCATCCCTGCAGCTTACACACAACAGTGCACTTCAACCCATTCAGTATGCAGGAGCAATCTGACGGTCGACACGTCCTTCTGCATGTGCATGAGATGAGATTCAAGACGACATCTGGAGCTGGTAGACCCGCCATCCATCGGATTGTGAGTGAACCGCCATCATCGAGTTCCCAACCATGTCCTGCTGATGGTGTTGGGATGTCTGGTAGGTTTTCAAGGCTGCGTCGCCAGATAGCCGCCTGATAGTTGGCCCTAAGCGTATGCTGCATCAAGGAGTCTTCACAAGGCGGCAATTGTCCAGATTCGATCTGGCCCTTCTTTGCACAGAACATGTGATAACGGAGCGAATTAACACCGACGATCTTCGTGTTCTTGGCGTACAGCTGACACGTGAAGGCCTGAATGCTATTGAAGACGTCTGTTGGTACATTCCACGAAGATCCCAGATCTGTGAATGCTTGAAGATACAGCTCATTCGCTTGCACAAGCTTCAAAGCCTTTATCTTTCCTTGGCTAGCCAGAGCACTCACAGTGTCACACCCGCTCCATGCATGAAGCCCTGGCAATGCACTGCAAACTCCAGACCCCAATACCGCAGCCAACTTTCCAACGTCGATCATTCTGACTCGAACCTTTGTTCCTCGTCTGATGAAGAGCTGACTATCGATGGTTCTGCTGAGATGAAGACTGATGATCAGAACGTCGGTGTCATCTGCCACTAAGATGATCGTCTTGTAGTGGGTAGCGGCGTGCTTTGCGTGGAGAAACATACGCGTGTCTGCTTCCTTGTGGCTACATTCGAGTGCTTGCACCAACTTCCACCTATCGCGGGTCAGTACCAGACATTTTTCACCACAGGTGACATACAGTGTTCTGTTGCCTAGCTTTTCGCGATTTGTTTCATGTTTCCACGACTCCGCCAGAAACACAACCAGTTTCTCCTTTGTCTGGCTGCAAGCAAGGAGACGCCGCCAGTTCATGATTTTGTGTGCGGGTCTGATCTCGCTGAAACTGATGCCTTCATTTGAACCGCGGTTCACACGCTCAGCTGCTTTGATGGATTCTTCTGTGTATGTGTCAAAGA
Source organism: Myxine glutinosa (assembly GCF_964187855.1). Lineage (NCBI taxonomy): Eukaryota > Metazoa > Chordata > Myxini > Myxiniformes > Myxinidae > Myxine > Myxine glutinosa. The sequence goes on from NC_136261.1 coordinate 100,113,946, forward strand.
CAACATCGATGCGCTCACTGCCTTGACCAGCGTGAAGCGCTGCAGCAAGGATGCGGTCAGATAGTTCTTCGAACATGTCGTTCTCGCCATGCATCTTTTGTATGAGAGCCATCGCATCAATTATAATTGTTGCACTTCGCTTGTCAACGTTCTCGGCTGGTTCCACAAGACCTTCCATGTGTTTCGCAAGTGCAGCTTTGTTCGTTTTTTTCATTGACCCATCAACGTTTGCCAAAGACCATGGTAACGGCCCTAGTGGGTGACAAAGGACAAGTTGCATGTCGAGGTTCCTTGTCTTGGCGATGAGTATCATGGTGGCAAACAGTTGTCTGTCAGCTCTCAGGACGATCTCCTTGTTTGTGCCCTTCACAACTTTCTGCCTGATCTTACCAAAGGTCTTCAAGTTTAGCTTGTTCAATGTGTCATGAAAGCCTGTTCCCTCTTCAAGACGTTTCTGGAAGCTTTGATACGCCGCTGACCTGCCGGTCCTTTGTCTCCATTACCTCTGTCACCTCGTCCAACCTCATTGTCAGCCCCTCACGTACCATCTGACATTGCCTCTGTGTCGCTATTAAGTCTTCCTTGATGTCTCTTTGTGTCGCTTTTAACCCTCCTAGTACCGCAGTGTTCCTTTGAACCTGCTCCACTAACTCCGTTTGTCCCTCTGTCAGCTGTCAGCTGAACTGACCGCATCCTTGCTGCAGCGCTTCACGCTGGTCAAGGCAGTGAGCGCATCGATGTTGTCTTTGACACATACACAGAAGAATCCATCAAAGCAGCTGAGCGTGTGAACCGCGGTTCAAATGAAGGCATCAGTTTCAGCGAGATCAGACCCGCACACAAAATCATGAACTGGCGGCGTCTCCTTGCTTGCAGCCAGACAAAGGAGAAACTGGTTGTGTTTCTGGCGGAGTCGTGGAAACATGAAACAAATCGCGAAAAGCTAGGCAACAGAACACTGTATGTCACCTGTGGTGAAAAATGTCTGGTACTGACCCGCGATAGGTGGAAGTTGGTGCAAGCACTCGAATGTAGCCACGAGGAAGCAGACACGCGTATGTTTCTCCATGCAAAGCACGCCGCTACCCACTACAAGACGATCATCTTAGTGGCAGATGACACCGACGTTCTGATCATCAGTCTTCATCTCAGCAGAACCATCGATAGTCAGCTCTTCATCAGACGAGGAACAAAGGTTCGAGTCAGAATGATCGACGTTGGAAAGTTGGCTGCGGTATTGGGGTCTGGAGTTTGCAGTGCATTGCCAGGGCTTCATGCATGGAGCGGGTGTGACACTGTGAGTGCTCTGGCTAGCCAAGGAAAGATAAAGGCTTTGAAGCTTGTGCAAGCGAATGAGCTGTATCTTCAAGCATTCACAGATCTGGGATCTTCGTGGAATGTACCAACAGACGTCTTCAATAGCATTCAGGCCTTCACGTGTCAGCTGTACGCCAAGAACACGAAGATCGTCGGTGTTAATTCGCTCCGTTATCACATGTTCTGTGCAAAGAAGGGCCAGATCGAATCTGGACAATTGCCGCCTTGTGAAGACTCCTTGATGCAGCATACGCTTAGGGCCAACTATCAGGCGGCTATCTGGCGACGCAGCCTTGAAAACCTACCAGACGTCCCAACACCATCAGCAGGACATGTTTGGGAACTCGATGATGGCGGTTCGCTCACAATCCGATGGATGGCGGGTCTACCAGCTCCAGATGTCGTCTTGAATCTCATCTCATGCACATGCAGAAGGACGTGTCGACCGTCAGATTGCTCCTGCATACTGAATGGGTTGAAGTGCACTGTTGTGTGTAAGCTGCAGGGATGCTCCAACATGGTGCAGGATGATGCTATCGTGGCTCAGGATGCCAATGACTCTGATGGCGACTCTGATGATTAACTTTGTGTGCACTGTATATTGTATAGCATATGTTGTTCTCTATTATAATGCAGGCCAAATTGCCTGAAAATCTTTATAGACAGATAAACGGTTTAGCAAAATGTATAATTTGGAAGATCATACCGGTGTTATTTGACTAAAACATGACATGTTCAATGATACCTCCGCTTGCTTATTAGGAATATACATCGTATGGTGTTAAAATCAGCTCCATACGTCTTTCCAAACTCTAGTAATGAATAATTAATATAATTGGCGGCCATTTTGAAATCCAAGATGGCCACCAAAGTGCAGATTTCCTATGTAACAATTTCCGCCTGCTTATTAGATATCGTATGGTGTTAAAATCCTCTCCGTACGACATTCCTAACTTGCGTTATCGTCAGAATAGATAATGCCAGCGGCGGCCTAAGTCATTTTATGCCTCTTTACATTTATTTGTTGTAAACTCGTGGTGGATGATATGTTTTAGTTTTTGAGTTATTTTTATAGACAGATAAACGGTGTAGCACAATGCATAATTTGGAAAATCATACCAGTGTTGTTTCACTAAAAAAAGTACAAGTCTAATAATAAAATATTGAAAAATATATGATTTTTTTTCGATAATTGATTTTTATAATAATTAATCTAAAACAAAATGCTTCATATTATTTTTTATTTAGACGGTACACATCGGACGTATATTTAGTCGTCAACCGCACATCGATAGCTAGTATAGAAGTCCAGATACACGTGCAACAATGTACCCCACCAAATGGGCATTTTCGAGCTGGGTGGTTTCAAAGATGGCGTCCATCCGGGCACTAAGCTACCGTTCTCAGATGTCCATCACACCTTTTCTGACACTTGAGACATTGGTCTAATGGAAAATCATAATGAGAATTACTCCCCCCGCCGGAGCATTCACTTCAAAATATGGCCGGTTGGCTCAAGGACTATTAGCTCGATGTGATGTCCCTCCTCCACTGAGGGTTTCCACCTGCCTGTCAATGTTGTCGTATGCTCACACAGTAGGAATCCCAGGATAAATATTTGATGGCAGCACAATATCATTTTCTGGTTGTGTTTGCAATTTCTGCAGATATAAAGCTGTGTCTATTTCCAACAATGTAGAATATGATATCCCATGACCTAGACGGTTAAGAATCTTTATGATCTCGACATTACCAGTCAGTGATTTTACTGTCCAAGACAATAATATGTGCTTTGATGTCTTTACTTTGCCTGAAGTTGTTCCATATATGAGATCTTGAGTGAATGAACACGAGTTGTGTTCTGAACACGAGTTGTGCTACTAGAACACGAGTTGTGCTAACACCTATCTCTGAACACGAGTTGTGCTACTTGAGCTTTGTTTCACCAGTTAACAATTTTGTTAGAAACGCTTTGAGTGATGATGGGATGTCCACATATTTGTCATCTAGTTAATTTGGGCAAGGTGGCCAAGGCTGTTCATTTTTGGCTTCCTTTATTTCATTCCGCAAATGTAAAGCTGCTTTAGAGAGCCATGCCTCAATATCCTGATCATGCTTTGAGTACATGTCAAGTTTCTCCTCCATGATCATATGTTCTTCTGCTAATTTTAGGAAGGGGGCTCGGCATGGCGTAGCATAGGGTACGCGGTTGCTAACAAAATAGGTTTGGTGCAGGTGGAAGTGGAAACCGGGTACCCCCAGGTGCCAGGTGCCTTCAGGGTCGCATGGCCGTGCGCCTTAGGCGCTCGGCGATATCGCCGAAAACGGGGTTTTTATCGTGTGCCTTCAGGTGCCAGGTGTCCACGACCGCTCCACACGTATAGAGAAACACTTGAGAACGATTATCACGGACACTTTTCATGTAGTGGGGCAACTTAGCATAACAATTGTGCATTTTGTGAGGAAAGCACCAAATGTGGCACACTAGTAGACTATCATATTATGAAAAGATCTGCATATTGGGCCATCTCAGATTCAGAGATTTTATTTTTGCAAGATTTGCAGATTTTGCAGATTTGCAAGCTGAGATTGCAACGCCAGGGACGGCCGACTCTTTCCTGCGAGCTGCCCACGTCACCCGCACAAGAAGAGCTCATCAAATCACTGCAGCGGCACTGCACATCCTGCAACACCGTGCGTGTTGACATCATCATTAGCATATGGTGTTTCACATGGGGAGTACTTTACAATGAGGTCTATCAATTTTTTTTTCATGGAATGGTTTCAAAGATATAGAGCTGCAAAGTTTTTCCAAGATGGCGCCCATACCACGTCACCTATGACGTCATAATTATCAATAAAAATTATACAGGAGGTGCTCCGATGGTGAAAATTGTGTCTATCGGACTAGCGGTTGCAGAGAAAACGGATTTTAAAGGGAATAAACCCACAAAATGCTGGCGGAAGAGATATACATACATACATACACTATATGACCAAAAGTATGTGGACACCCGAACATCGAACATCTCAATCCAAAATCATGGGCATTAATATGGAGTTGGTCCCCCCCCCACCCTCACCCCTCGATGCTATATCAGCCTCCCCTCTTCTGGGAAGGCTTTCCACAAGATGTTGAAACATTGCTGTGGGGATTTGCTTCCATTCAGCCACAACAACATTAGTGGTCTAGCGCTGATGTTGGGCGATTAGGCCTGGCTCAGTCAGCGTTCCAATTCATTCCAAAGGTGTTCGATGGGGTTGAGGTCAGGGCTCTGTGCGGGCCAGTCAAGTTCTTCCACACCGATCTCAACAAACCATTTCTGTATGGACCTCGCTTTATGCACGGGGGCATTGTCATGGTGAAACAGTAAACGGCCTTCCCCAACCTGTTGCCACAAAGTTGGAAACACACAATTGTTCAGAATGTCATTATATGCTGTAGCATTAAGATTTCCCTTCACAGTAACTAAGGGGCTTAGCCCGAACCATGAAAAACAGCCCCAGACCATTATTCCTCCTCCACCAAACTTTACAGTTGGCACGACGCATTTGGGCAGGTAGCGTTCTCCTGGCATCCACCAAACCCCGATTCATCCGTCGGACTGCCAGATGGTGAAGAGTGATTCATCATTCTAGAGAACACGTTTCCACTGCTCCAGAGTCCAATGGCGGCGAGCTTTACACCACTCCAGCCAACGTCTGGCATTGCGCATGGTGATCTTCAGGTTGTGTGTGGCTGCTCAGCCATGGAAACACATTTCGTGAAGATCCCGACGAACAGTTGTTGTGCTGACATTGCTTCCAGAGGTAGTTTGGAACTCGGTAGTGAGTGTTCCAACCATGGACAGACGATTTTTACGCTCTACGTGCTTTGGCACTCGGCGGTCCCGTTCTGTGAACTTGTGTGGCCCACCACTTAGCAGCTGAGCTGTTGTTGCTCCTGGACGTTTCCACTTCACAATAACTAAACAGCACTTACAGTTGACCGGGGCAGCTCTAGCAAAGCAGAATTTTTATGAACTGACTTTTTGGAAAGATGGCATCCTATGACGGTGCCACGTTGACAGTCACTGAGCTCTTCAGTACGGCCCATTCTACTGCCAATGTTTGTCTATGGAGATTGCATGACTGTGTGCTTGATTATATATACCCGTCAGCAATGGGTGTGGCTGAAACAGCCGAATCCACTAATTGGAAGGGGTGTCCGCATACTTTTGGTAATGTAGTGTACATACACTGGCCAGACAGACAAACTGTTGCAGAGGGCCTTGCCCTATGGGCTACGCCATAAAAAAGTGAGGGCCTCGGCCGCTGTTCCACAACATGATCAAAGATGGTTGTGGACACTTAGGACGAGTTGAACTCGAAGGAATGATTTAGCGTGTTAACACACCTCTGCCGGGCCAAACAGTTTACGTTTAATATCCCACTGATGGGCTGGATCTTGATTCTAACCTGAACCAAAATCGAATGGGCTTGTTGTCGTCACCTACCCAACGCGTCCGCCTAGTTTTGTCACAACTCGTCCACAACTTTTTGAAATATCATGCTATATACAATTTTTGGTGTTAGCTTAGCGGCTAGGGTGCCAGCTTAGGATCCTAGAATCCTGGGTTCGAATCCCTGTCGATCACTGAATTAACGCCAGGGGGGTTGACTCAGCCTGTCATCCTTCCGAGGTCGGCTAATCGAGTACCAGTTCACTGGTAATTCCCTGCTTGTCGTAAAAGGCGACAAACAGGGTTGGCGGCAGGAAGGGCATCCGGCCGTAAAACATTGCTTCAAAAAGGGGCCCAACAAAAACCACGGTTCTCGAAAAAGGCCAACCCCCGCTTTGCGGGGAAAAATCGCCTCTACAGGTGTTTTTATTTTTTTTTTTTTTTTTTTATATACAATTTTTGGCCTCATCTATCAAAGGTGAAGAATCACTTAAAAATAAAAAATTCTCAGATCTGAATCCATATCTTCATGAACAACCACCATACCACCTTTCTGGGTTGTCCTCTCATGGTCCAATCAGTAATTGGCACTGTAATGGTTGCCTAATTGGGGCCAGAATCCCGGTATCATCCGGCTAAACTCAACCAAACCTCCTTTGTCATCTTTGATCTTTTTAAAGTTATCATGAAAGCCAAACAAACCACAATTTATGTAGTGATCCACAAAGCTCATGTTGTCCATCCCAGTCACACACTCATTATCTGGCTGTGAGGTAGGCTGTCGACATCATGTGGGGCAGCTCTCCTAAGGGAGTAGGAATCAAAATGTCAATATTGCTCTCAACATTCTCCTCTAAAAATGTGAAACAACCTCTGAAGATTCCCAAAATATTTTCGCGTTCCCGGGGTGAACACCCCTGGGGACGGATAGCCGAGAAAGCTTAACACTCCCAGGCGTTCAGTCAATGGCAGTGTGAATACGCGCGGGGGATGAGGGCAGTGGGGGGTAGGGAAGCCTTGCCTTCACGGACTCCACCAAATGTTTTCGACCCTGTTAATCAATTCAACCCGACAGAATTAAAATGCACAAATACTGACTTTATTGAAAGAAATGCCGGTAATAAAATAATGCACGGTAAACTAAAATTACTAATCGAGGGATTCTCCATACAGACTCGTATACAACACAAAGGGAAAAATAAAGGTGAAAATAATGCGGTGTTTGTGAGGTGCGTTTGCCTGCACTCCGCCTGGCGTCCGTGACCGCCCGGGACCGTCGAAGGTCCTGCGTCCCCACGCCGGAAACGCATGCCCTGGCATGGTCTGTTCGTGGGGACAGGCCTCGCTCCTCTAGCCGCAGAGCGCGAAGCGAGCAGGGCGTGCCCATCTACCCACCGTCTGCTCCACACAGCACCCAGACGACGCCCAGTCGGCACCGACGAGCCAAGAAAAAGACAAAGCAGTCTCTCGAACCGATGAAAGCCAGGTACCACGAGACAAACTGCCAGGACACGACAGCCCGCGATGAAATCCAGATGCCGAGAGAGGTGCACACGCGGCCGCTCGTCACCAAAGCCAGGACGCAAGAGAGCTGAGAGTATCTGTGACTGCACGGCACCAACGTCCCCACGCAAGAGGGCATAAACTGCGTCTGCTCGTAGACTGTACCCACGCAAGTGCACTGTATAGGTGACTGTTTGCTTTCGGATCCATGGCGCAAAAGCGTATAAGCTGCGTCTGCTCGTAATGACTGTACCAATGCAAGAGGGTAAAATGCGACTGTTCCTTTTCAATGTCCTTCGCGCAAGAGGACAAAATATCGGGACTCCGTTCTTTTGTTCTCAAGGCTCTGACGTCATCCGACGATCCCCGTACATGCTCCTATCAGTGAGTCCCTCTCATCGCTCGACAATGCCGGACCAATCACTGCTCTTCGGGGCATGGCCTCACTGATCTGCCTGCTTGATGTTGCGATGTGGCTGCTGGCAGTGCCAGCGGTATTGTTCAATGTCTTGTTCCGGCGACTTTTTATTTAATGTTTATTCTCGGTGCAGCGTGCATGGCTGGTGTGGTGTGTGTCATAAAGAACAAGGGGAAAAGTACAGAGGCGATTTACATACAGGGGAATTTACCATGAATCCCGAACTAATTAACATAACCCCACCCCTCGTCATGGGCACAAAGATACACTCTTACACGACATCTGGTCCAACGGATTCCCTACTTATGGTACATGGGGGTTCTTCTTCATCACGATATACGGAGCACACTACCTATACAATTCTACCTGGACTACTATATTCCATTGCCTACCCCACCATAAAGTAACAATATTGTTGAAATCTAGACTTTCAAGCACTTGAGCAAGCTAAGAGAAAGACACCTGAAATTAATTGACGAGGCACTAGTTGGCGACGAAAGACAGTCCCAAGTGTGAAAGAGGTGGTATTCCACCAAAACTTCTAGACTGTAGAGCTAAGTAGAGAAGAGGAAGCAAATGAAAATGCTGGAAAGGTGCGAGCCTGATCGAGGTAAATTGTGAAGAGAGCAGTTGGAGTGCATCGACTGACAGCTGCTAAAACAATCCATTGTTCATGGTATCAAATACGGTATTCTGTGTGAACAACTGGTGAGCAAGAGCAACTCCCGATTTCTCAGCATCACTCGGGATGAGTCCTGTGCTAGGCCTCTGCTTGAAGTAACGAGATCACAGTGTCGCCTTGTTGCAAGGCACAATCCTGCCTGACCACCAATTGGCTGCAGCTCCCATGGTGGATGATGTTCTGCAATTCTTTAGGTGCTGGTTGCATATTCCACCTGAGACTGAGACCGAGTTGCTGAGGGACTCAGTTTCCCACAATCTCTCCAAACTTTCACAAGCACTTGATATGATGAATTCCACAGACAATGCAGAATACAGACTTTCCAAATCTCCACTCCTTCCATTGCACTCTGAATGCATTTGCATCAAACCTTTCGGTCAATCACAATGGCATGAAAAAAAAAAACTTCCTCCACAAACAGGTGAAAATTAAATGCATTTTGTGCCCTCCACCCAACGCAACCACCTCTGCATTGCAGTTAAATGGAGAGTTTATAAAGATGTTACAGTAAACCATTTACACTGCACATTTGTGAATTGCAAATGTTCATTCTTTCCATGCTCAACCACTTGTGTAAAGGCGTGTACAAACTTACTAGCTTCGTGCCACACTTCAACAGCTTGCCTCGAGACAAGACCTTTGTGCTGCTTCCCAATCAGATCCCATGTCTCCTTTGATTCCTGTTTGTGCAATTTGAATGGCTCATTGCTGTGCGCTCGATTCTCCCCAACCTGTCAAGAATGTCAAACGAAACTTGGATTCATTACTCACCCAATCCATCTTCGATTTATAGAATGATCAACTCCAGGTCTATCTTTGAACAACTACCTTCGCCTCTTATTTATACCCACATGTCCTCCATGCAAAGGCCAATCACAGTGGCAGCTTATTGTGGTGATAGAGGTCGAGAAAACAAACCGCTCAACTAGCAAGTATGTTGCACTCTCCATGTAAAAAGTCAAAAACAATAACATTTGTTTTTTGATGCTTCAAGTGGCTTTATTTTAAACAAGAAAAATGTTTACTCGAGGAACAAGATGTTTTTGAATGTACTGTACTGATGCAATTGAACTTTAGCAAATACAATATTGAATATCGTGATCATGTTTACACCAGAGTGCCTTTCCCTTTCAATGCAACGAGACAAATCATGGGTGTGGGGAAGGAGCAGCAAAATTGAAATAAATAAATAAAAACTAAGGGTTGATGGGGTTGGTTTTAAATCAGAAACATACAAAAAGAGGTCCAATGGGATATTGTGCATTGGAGTCTGAGAAAAGGCAAAAGTTGAAAGTGAAGGATGAACAGCAATGAGATAAGAAGAGGGAAGAATGTTTACATTAAAATAAAACCGGTTGGGGTAAAATATCGTCATCGAATCATGGTAGGGGTGAAACCTGGTTATAGTTTATACATGTGGCAGCTTGGAGTTTACTTGCTGCATTCCTATTTCAGACAAAGCCACCATCTCCAACGTGAGGTAGTTAACAACAGCAGAGGAAACAAAGAAAGTTTAAACTTTCAGAACTCCATAAAAATACATACACCGAATAATTATATTTAAAGTGCTTTCAAGTGTGCTAAAGTGCAAATCAGACTTGTCACAATAAATAATTAGGGAATGGGGGAAAAATACAGTATTAATTTAAAAAAAGTTAGAGAGGGAGAGGATCTGCAAAAAGAGGACGACAAGGGAGGGATGAAGGATGGGGTACATGTGTTGTGTGGAGGCAAAAAACCATTACAGGGCTTGTGATGTCCACAGTAGGGTAAAAGGACAGCTGAAGGGGTCACATGCAACTGAAAAAGCCTGGAAGGGGGAAATTTGAAAGGGAAAATTGGGCAATCAAAAAAATATGGGGTAACAGATTTACATCACGAGGGAATAAAACAAGTGGGGTTCAATACGAAAAGGACAAAGGGATTGTGTGAAAATATACGGAGGTTACCAGTCAGCCAGCGATACTATAATTGGGCAGAAATACCATTTGGACAGCAGTGTCAACAAACATTTGAGCCAATACCCAACTCTACCACTGAAACAACTCAGATAGCTGAAGTTGTTGAAGGGAAGGGGCAGGGTAGATTTAAGGGAAAATATAGGGATTGAGGGTTTAATGTGAAAATAAAGAATGGGATTGTTGTGATAAGTAAATTTCATGGTTTTGAAGGGTATAACGAGCAAAGGTGAGGAGTAATAGAACTGGGAGGGAAGGAAAATAATTTGGAATAAATATGTGGACAAGAAGGTTCTGCATGAGCACAAGTGGAAAAACTATTGTGAAACAAGTGCAAGTAAATATTTATCACAGAAATGTCATTTGAACACTATCCCAACCACAAGGCACCCAAGCAAATCTAAAGACAACACGAGACTTTCAGAGGTTTTTTGCAAATTGGGGAGCAACACCCGGTGCATAGCAAGATCCAGTCATAGGAGATGGTGTTGGAGATGCATACTGCGTTGCAGGCCCAAACGGGTATGTCGAGAGTTGCTTCGGCGATTGCATGGCGGTAGGAGCAGCATTCTGAGACCAGGCCCCAATATATTGCGGCGGATGGGCTGCATACGACTGATCAAATGGTTGTGACGTTGTGGGACTTATGGCGTAAGGCTCAAGAGGAATGGGGTAGAAAACTGTGCCGCCCTGCACCATACCCTGAACAGGGGCAACCATAGAACAAATTTCTGGACTTGCATAAACACCTGGCAGAAGCAAAAGTTTAGTTAGTCAAACATGAACAACCACCAATCACAGGCAGCGTTTAAGCAACAACGATCCTGCAGGTGCAGGAGAGTCCTTCCTTACCGGTCCCACTTTCACTCAAATCCTCCTCAACATCGACTTTATCAGCTTCCATGTAGGCCGCAGTTTGGGCAGACCCTTCTATCAGGGTGCTCAGTTGAAAATGGTAACCCTCAGAGGCAGGCATAGCTTGAGGCACAAACCCCATTGGTTGGTAGTGGCTCTGATGGTAAAACTTAGAACACAACCCATAGTTAATGCAAATACTGGCCTTCCACTGGACCAATTACAGATGTAGCTCCAGTGGCTAAATAACTCGTTTCCTTTGAGCAACATCACGCAAGTTTTAAGCTCGGATTAACAAATTATCAAGCACTATATTTTTGCATTTGTTTAAAATTGGCAAGTTAAAAAACAAACAAACTTATATTTCTGTTCTTAAGAATACGAATTGCCATCTTGAGCATTCTAGTACATAGTAAAAATATGAACCAAATATATGCAAAGCATAGTATAAATGACCACATCCACTCCACGAGGCAACCATTAGATAATATCATGCAGCAGAACATCACAAAGCAAGAATAAGTTAAGCTTAATGGAAAACCATGTGCATAAAATGATACTTGGTCACACTGCCATTCAGGTTGGACGTGGCACTCGGAAGAGCATAAACAATGTAAACTAGAACGGCACTCGGTAGAGCACAAACCTCTGCCAGGCTGAATTACGTTGCAAATTTACGTTGCAAATTACGTTGCAAATTACGTTGCAAATTACGTTGCAAATCCCACCGTAGGCCAGATTTGGATCCGGAACTGAACCAAAATTTAATCGGCTTGTGCTGGTCACCTACCCAACTCGTTCAGCAAGTTTTGTCATCCTCTCTGGAACATCACCTTAATCTATTTGCCGATGACTCCACCCTCTGCCATGACATCCCTCATCTTTCAGACAGGCAGGCTGCAGCCTCTCCTCTCTCTTCAGACCTTGATACAATCACAATCTGGTCAAACACTTGGAATATGTCTTTCAATCCTGACTGCATTTGTATTCCAAGTGTTTGAAAATACATATTATAAGCGTTTGACCAGCTTGTGATTTTGTATGACAAACTTTCACAATTACTTCTCAAACAACCCTCTTTCGGAAGTTCAGTCACTCAAACTCCTGGTCTCACCATCAGCCATGATCTTTCTTGGGCAAACCACATTTCAAAGTTGGCCTACAAAGTCAGCAGCCAGCTGACTAGGCATCTTCCGTCATACAAACTCCTTCCTTGGCATACCTGAACTCCTATCCACGCACAAAACCTTCGTCCATAGCTTGATTGAGTACTGCTCTCCTCCCTCCCCTCTGGGCTGGCACCTCTGCCTCACACATTGCTCAGATTAATACAGTGGACCACAAGGCCTTCAGAGTGATGGGAAACTCCCACGCTGAGGCCGAGTCTGTTGGCCTATCACTTTCCCATCACAGAGAGACATTTGGTCTGTCTTCTACCACCTCCTCCATGGTCTTGCAGCCTCTACTCTGTGCTTTTCTCCCCAGATTTCCACTGGACACACATGGTCCACAATCAATCTCCTTCTGATGAAACTACCTATATATAGGGTCACTGCACACTGAGACTCATTTGTTCCACTTTTTGCCACATGTGGAACAAACTTCTAGATTCTCTCCAATCTCGTTCTTCCCTTCCAAATCTCCAAGACAGCTGTTCCCCACAATCTCAACATCCCAAATCCAAAAGGATGATCTTTTCTACCACCACCAATGCCCACACAAAGCCCTTCTCCTTCCAAACTTCATTTTTCCGTGTGCGTGTGCGCGTGCGTGTGCGTGTGTATATTGTTGCGGTTTTGGAATAAAAGTTAATTTCTCCTCTTAATTAGTTGCATCACAACATGTAGCCTCGCGATAGTTCAGTTATTTCTTAGTAAATGTAAGCGTAGTCCTTTCCTGTGTTTAGTTTTGCGTTGAGTAGGCCAGTGAGCTTAGGTGTTCTTTGGTGCTTTTGGTTTGGCGCTGAAAGGCCATGCTGCAGGCCTGAACAAGTCTACCGAGGCCGAAGAGAGGCGGGGCAGGAGTGGTCGGTAAGCACGAGCCGCCAATCAGGGCTCGAGGGGAGTGGCTAACCACGACAACCAGAGGCGGGGTTTGGAACATTCGAGTCGGGCCGGGGCAGGGCCATATAACCCTGCTCTGAGCCCCCCACCTCAGTTCTGAGACGGCAGTTCGGGTCAGATGAGTTGCGCAGCCCATGCGCTCGGTTGAGTGAGAAGTTCTCGGCCGGCAATTGAGAAAGTCAGATCGGTCAGAGTCGTGTGCAAGTTACAGTTCCCTGTGAGACGATTTACAGTTCCCCATGGGAGTGAGTTGGGTTGAGCTTGAGAATGCGAGTGGAGCTGCAGGACGAACGAATTGAATTGACGATTGCACACGAACTTTCCCCGTGCCCTGCGCTCTGCGCTGTATTAATCGCGTGCTCAAGAGGACGACCCGCGCCGGGCCACAGACGCGCGATTTCCTCCTGCCTGCCTTCACCTGGATATGTGCCGTGAACATCGGAGAGCCACGCCGGGCGAGCTGCCCCGGGGCGACTGACGAAGCGCGCTTGGCGCGCGAACCTCTCTTCCTCCATCTCCCCGTGTGTGAGTGGGCCCATTTGTCTGGGGATATGTTAAACTGGTTAAGCTTCTGCTCTGTGTCCCCCTTTCCTTCATCCTGATTAATTGTACATAATAGTGTAAATAAATTCTGTTATTCCTCTGATTTGACCGTCCTGTCCCTTCCATCCATTGGCTTCGCAAAGTATGAATAAAACCGCTCTAATCGGGTTCCAATAAAAGTAACAGCACGAGTCACGTGATGCGCATACCGCTCGGGCGTACTCGATTAAGCGTGGTTTGTGCGAGGCTCGATCCCCGCTTTCGTGGCAGCGTGGGTACCAAAGGTACGTGCAAATTTGTCCCGATACCCTTTTTCACGTTTGCCCGGAAGTGGCGATTCGGTCTCGCGGACCCAAAGACCCAGGGGGAAAAAGGGGTTTAATCCCCCCTTCTTAACGGGAACGGGCTTCGCGAGATCCACATCAATTTGGTGTCAGTGGAGTGGGATTTGAACCCTAAAAATTTTTGGACAAATTGGCCGTGACAAATTGGTGTTTGGGAGTGCGAGATAATTGGACCTAGAGTGTGCTTCACATGCTCTAAATTACGAGTGGACGAAATTTAGTTCTTTTTAAAATCCAAATTATATTCGTACCATGGCTGGCCAAGGCGGTCAAATGCCGGTGTGGGTAGAAGAAGAGGAATTGATGACCCAGGACCTACAGGAGTTGGTAGACGAAGGGAAAATTGATGAGGGTGTGGCAGCTGGCAAAGAAAATGGCGGCGCCTCGCATGTGGCGGCGGAAGCCGTGCCCGCAGTATCAGGGGACTTGCAATTATTTATGGCTTGCAATTATCAAGTGGGATGAAGAAAACAAAATGTATGCCCAGGGGAACAAATCCACCAGGGAAATTAACAAGATGGGTGCTCAAATGACTAATCAAATAAAGGAAATGAGGGATGAAATAAAAAAGTCCAGGTGTGAAATGGAAAAGTTGAGGGCAGAGTCGAGAAAGGACATGAAAAAGGCAGGGGAGGCCATTGGGCGCAGGTTGAGCGGGAAGGTCGCGGTGGTACGCGATGAGGTGACATGGTGTGGGGAACGCGTGGGGAGCGAGGTAGAGCAAAGGACAGCCAAGTTGACCGGGGCTATGAGGGTCGTGACGCTAGACGAGGTGGTAGAAAAGCCGGCGATCGTCGCATTGGAAAATAAAATTTTGGGGGCGCCGGCGAGGGTCGAGTTGGAAAAAGAAATTTTATGGGCGCCGGCGATCGTCGAGGTAAAATAAATAATTAGGGCCGAAGAGACGGTAGAATCTGAGAATAAATCACCGGAGAAGGTGATGGAATGCGCACAAAGTTCGTATTTGCACCATGATGCCGTGCTTGCTAACTCAATGGAAAGTTTGCAGGTGCAGCCGGGGAAGGAGGTCCCCGAGGTGAGTTGCAAAAATGGCGTGAATGTGTTTGGCGCGAACGGGTTTTCGGCACGCTTGGGACAAAGACGAGACCCGGGCGTTCGCGATGGGCCCATTGTGTGGTGTACGAGTGAGGGTGGCACAATTTGCGAAGGGCCCGTTGTGCGGTGCACGAGGGCGACTGGTACGGAGTGTGAGAGAGAGTCAGTACCCGAGTGCGTGGAGCGCGAGTGTGTTACGGAGTGTGTAACGGAAAATGTGTGTGCCAGAGTGTGCAGGAAAAGAGTGTGTTACAGAGTGTGTAAAGGAAAAGTGTGCGCCAGAGTGTGCAGGAAAAGTGTGTGTTACGGAGTGTGGGTGAGAATGCACACCGGAGTATGAGCGGGAGTGCGCACCTGGGGGTGTGGAAAAAGTGTGCAAGGGCCGAGTGCGTAGAAGAAAAGTGTGTACTGAAGTGTGTGAAAGACGTGAGTGCGCCTAGGTGTGCAGGTACGAGTACTGAGTGCGAGGAAGAATGCACACCGGACTGTGTGCGGAAAGAGAATGTAACGGAGTGTATGGGAGGCGCGGGGGCGCCCGGAGTGGGTCGCGAGGTGTGAGGACGCGGCTCAAGCATCGACACCGACGGGGGGGTGGGGGGGTAGCGCCTAGCGAGACGGGTAGCAGACGCGAGCCCCCGGTGAGTTGTGTGCAGCAGGGACCAGAGGGAATCCGTGCCGCGTCGGTCTCACACGGACCGGCGTGCATGATTCGTACCGGCCCCCGCACTGTATGGTTGGTGCCGTATGGCGGCAAAGGCGATCGGGCGAGGTTCAAGGGGAGGTAGGAGTTTTCGGAGCCACGCACCCTATTGGGTGCGGTGCTCCGACCGTGGCCGGCTGGGCCATCATGCGTGGGACCGCAAGGCCCCGCGCAGGGATGGAGCCCGGCACGTCGGCCCATCCATACCTCCCCCCTTGGATCGAAAATGCCGGATGGACACCACCTACAGGTGACAAACCACCCGCGTGGATCACTCAGCCCTTCGAGGTCGAGCTGTGACGACGGACATGCACTTGGAGAGGCTCGTAGTTTAGTGGACTGATGAGAGTAGTGTACCCCCACATGGGGGAATGGTAGTGTCACCATTCCTCCCACGACGGGGCCCATGAGCATTAGTTTAAGGGGATGGCAGTGATAGGCACATGGAGGCGCCAGGAGGACCCGAAGACCCAGGGGAAAAAGGGGTTTAATCCCCCCTTCGTAACGGGAACGGGCTTCGGGAGATCTGCAACAATCAATATATATATATACGTGTATATATATATATATATATATATATATATATATATATATATATATATATATATATATATATATATATATATATATATATATATATATATATATATATTGTTGCGGATATGGGATTTGCATCCATCCATATCCGCTTGTAAATATTCCCCTATTTCCTCAATACTTCCCAACTATCCCCAATCCCCCATTCCCTAGTCCCATTTTCTGTAAACAACACTCTGTAGACCCGACCTCCCCCTATTTCCCCCATTAAATGTCGTGCCCAGGTTCACCGCATCTCATGTAAGACAACTATAGGACATCTTGCTAGTTATTCTTAGTCTATATCAGTTAAGGACTCGTTTCCATTAATTCTGACCCTTCGTTGCACCAGAATGTGATTGTATGGCACCGTTAGGAAGTTTAGGACCTCCCAATACCTCCCCGCAGCTCTTCCTCACGGTTCAGCAACAACAACAACAACAGCAACGGCAGCGGCGTGCACAGGGAGTGCGCGTCCTCACTCCGGCTTGGTTGGTAGGGGGTGTTGGGAGGGCACGAGGCCTTCCCAACGAGCCGCCATCGAACATGTGCTCGACGGGGTTACCAAATAGGGGCTCCCTGTCAGCTCCTCGTCAAGGGCGGAGCCCGGTAACCCCCGCACCCAATGGAAGCGGCAGACTGGCCCCAGGGGGGTGGAGCCAACCAGCCGAGGGCGTGTCACTCCCCGCTGAGCATGCGCAGGAAGAGGGAGGTGACGTCAGATGCGCGCTGAGCTTGAAGCAAGAGAGACGTCCCTTCCGAGCGCTGTGACACCTCCCTGCATCTCTTGGACCGTGCTTGATCCTGTCCCCGAGCCAAGGTGCACCTTGTGCTATCAACCTACCTGTCGATTCCTGCCATCAATCCCTGTGTAAGTCTACCTTGTTCCGTTTGTCTGTGGTCTGTCTGGGATAAGATAAGACTGTAATTAAGTGCCCATCTCTTCTGTGTCTTTACCTCACTACCTTGTAATCTACCCCCTTTTCTCCACCACTGTAATTATACCCTCCTCCGGAGGTCTTGAGAACTGTACCCCTTGCGTCGTTTCATCTATCCCAGTCGTTGTGTCCTTTCCATCATTGATTTAGCATAGCGCGATTTGGTCAACGTCTGGGTGGAATCGGGGTCTAGTCAGGGAATAACTGTTCGGTCGCGGCAATACCACCGCTCGGTAAATAACATCTAAACCGCGTCCGTAACAATTGGTGTCGAGGAGTGGGATTCGAGGCCCGAACCAAATTTTAAAAAAAACATCTAGGAAAAAAAATTTGGTCAAAATTATAAAGTACCGAAATTTGCTTTTGTTTTACAAAAACCCGAATTTTGAAAGTCGCGCTATGGCAGATCAAGACGGCTGGGTTCCGGTAGCGGAGAGTGAGGCAGGGTCGATCCAGGACCAAAGTGAGGGACATGAGGAGAGCGAAGCAGTGAGGGCGGCAGGTTCGCAAAATGGCGTCCTCGCGCACGAGGTTGCGGGCGCGCAAAATGGCGCCTCGCAGATGGCTACGGCGACCGCGCCCGCGACCGTAGCAGCGCCGCTGGTGGATTTGAACCTTTTTTTTTTATACAAATGAAGGCCCTTATGGACAAGAATGGAGAAGAATTGGAAAGCAGAATGATGGGGGTAATGAGGGACGGAGCGAGGGCTCAGAGTGAGCAATTGGGGGTAATGGGGAACCGGATGGATGCTCAGAGTGAGCAAATGAGGGCTCAGAGTGAGCAAATGAGGGCTGATATTGAGCGATTGGGGGGCGAAATGGGGGGCAAAATGGGAGAAATGGGGGAACGGCTAGAAGCTAAATTTGAGGGGTTAGACAATGGGATCAAAGGGGTGAAACATGGGTTAACGGGGGTAGAAAACAGAATGGCCGCTCAAGAGAATCAAATAGAAGGGGTGAAACATGGGTTAACGGGGGTAGAAAACAGAATGGCCGCTCAAGAGAATCAAATGGAAGGGATGAAAAAGGGGTTAGAGGGGTTAGAAAACAGTATGGAAGGCAAATTGAGGGACATGAGGGACCAATCGGAAAGGGAAGTTAAACAAATGGGGCAGCAGATAGAGGGGGTCAGAATGGGGGTAGAAACTAAATTGGCTGCTCACAGGGAGGAAATGGAGCAGATGAGGGTGGCATCTGGGCAGGAGATGCAAGTGATGGGAGAAGAGATCAGAAGAGGTGTGAGTGAGGAGGTCGGAGGAGTGCGCGAGGAGGTGAGGCACTGTAAGGAGCGCATGGAGAAGGAGGTGAGAAAGGGGACTGTAAAATTGCAAGGTGGTATAGAGGAGTTGACGCTGGGAGTAGAACAGCTGACAGTGGGACAAAAGGAGTTGGGGGACCAGGTAAAGAAGAACACAGCGGTAATAGAGGGATTAAAATCAACACAGAAGGAGATGAAAAAGGACGTAGGGGTAATTAAAAAAGAGTGTCAGACGGTACATGAGGACCTGACGAGGAAAATGAACAAGGTGGTAGAGGTGATGGAGGTTAAAGAGCGGGAGGTGCGGGAGCACATAGAAAAAAATAAGGTGGAGTTAGAGGAAGAACTTAAGGGGGCGCACGAGGAGATGAAGGAGGTGAAGCAGAAATTAGAAGAAGTGGAAGAAGGGGTGAGCGAAATTAAGAAGCGACGGAGAGAGGATAAGAAAGAGATAAAAGAGGAAGTAAAAGAATTGGTCCAAAGTCTGTGTTCGGATCGTGATGATGTGCTCATTAACCGGATGAGGGATTCGCAGGTGATGGAGGAGAAGCGAAGAGAAAGAGGACCCGGTGTAAGTGGTGACCAATATGGTCGTGGCGTATGATGCGCCAGGTGATTTAATAAGCTTGGGGGTCGAGATGGACCCGGGTGTTCGTGAGAGGCCGTCGGTGAAGTGTGCGACAGGTCTGGTGTGCGAAAAAGGAGGTGTGCGAGAAAGTCCGACACTGGGGTGCATGGGGAAAGAGTGCGCTGTCAAAAGTAAGGAAGAGTGTACACCTGTGGTGAGTGTTACAGAGGGAGTAACGGGAGAGTGTGCGGGAGAAAGGTGTGTAACGGACGGGTGCATGGGGAAAGAGTGCGCTGTCAAAAGTAAGGAAGAGTGTACACCTGTGGTGAGTGTTACAGAGGGAGTAAGGGGAGAGTGTGCGCGAGAAAGGTGTGTAACGGACGGGTGCATGGGGAAAGAGTGCGCTGTCAAAAGTAAGGAAGAGTGTACACCTGTGGTGAGTGTTACAGAGGGTGTAACGGGAGAGTGTGCGCGAGAAAGGTGTGTAACGGACGGGTGCATGAGGAAAGAGTGCGCTGTCGAGAGTAAGGGTGAGTGCGCTGTCAAGAGTGGAGGTGAGAGTAGTAAGAGTGACACGGAGCGTGAGTTGGTTGTGACAGGTGAGAAAGGAAGCACACCTGGAATGGTAGAGCGTGTGTGGGAATGCACGCTGGAATTGGTAGTGAGGCACGTGGTTGGGTGTGCGAGTGAGAGCACACCTGTGATTGTCACAGAGGAGGTGACCGAGGAGGGGGCGCGAAGAGGTGTGTTGGTGAGGTGTGCGAGCGACGAATGTGTGCCAAGGTGTTCGGTGGTCAGGTGTGTGACCAAGTCTGTGAGTGGAATGAGTGTACCTGGGTGTGTAAGAGAAGGTGCAATGACCAAGAGCAGGGAAACGGCTGGATGTATGAGCAAGAAAGGGGTAGCGTATGCGTGTAAGCATGCAGGTGAGGCATCGACGGTAACCGGGTTAGCGGTTAGAGCGACTTATAGCCGAATCGGGCCCTCGGTGCGTGCCGGGCTTCGCTTGCCGCGAGAACCAGCGGGGATCCGAGCCACGGCGGGTTCGAAAGGACCGCCGTACGCGATCCACGCTGGGCCTCGCTTTGAACGGCCGTGTCCGTGCTCCACTAGGCGGAGCGGGCAGCCCGATAGGAAGGGTCGTCATGGCGACCACTTTTTGTTGAGGCATTCCGGCAGGTCGAGATCGGGCCATGGGATGGCTCCGTGCCGAGATAGTGCGTGGGACCTCGGCCCGGGTAAACCTCCTTCCCTGCACCGAATGCGGGACGTATCTAGCCGCTGGCACCAAACAACCCGCATTCATAGCTTGGCTGTATGAAGCCGAGCTTTAGAAGTGAATTGGCGCACCGAGAGGCATTAGTAAGTAGACTGTAATGACGAGGATAGTGTTTTGGCCCCAAAATTAGAAAAACAAAATTTGATGATTGGCAAAGGATTGGCAGTAATGATTGGCAGATGATGGGTAGTGATTGGCAAATTTTTGATTTGTTGAAATTTGATGTGCAAAATTGGTAGTGGGAGATGCCCGATGTGGTGGGATGGCAACTCTGTCATCCCTCACAAACCGGGGGCAAAGGAGCACTAGCTTATGGGGTGTATGGCAGTGAAAACTAGCCCGGGTGGGTTAGGATATTGTGTGTATGGATCTAGCGAAGATGACATTAGGTAACGTTAAGGTTAGTTAGTGACAAGGATACCTGTAGAGGGGACGCAGGTAGATTAGAGTGGATGATAATGACGAGGGAGCGCAATAGTTTAAAGGGACGACTGGGAAGCGCAAGTTTCAGAGGGGAGTAGTTAGATGAGATGATGCTGTGTGAGAACTGGACAGGTGTGTGGAGCAGTGTATGAGTAGTGAGTGTTGTGGATCAGCGCGAATGCGCTTGGGGGAGAGAAGGGTGCAGGCGGCACCAAGTATGTGAGCACAGGTGTGCAAGTACAGGTGTGTGGAATATATGGAGCAGAGAATGAGTGGTGTGGAGAGAGTTGGAGTAAGTGGTACAGAGTGGTGTGCATGGTGCGAAGGTGTGGATGGGGGAAGAGTGGACCCCTTTTCACGAGTACCCGGGGAGGGTAGTTTAAAGAATAGTTAGAAGGTATAGGTAAATTGTGGTTGGATATTGGCATTTGTGGTGCGGTTGCAGAATGGTATTGTGGATGGGTGCATTGGTGTGGTGAAATTGGCTGGTCGTGTGGCCTGTTAGTATGAGTGTGAATGGTTGGGCACTCCGCCACTGTTAGATGTCGGCCAGGTGAGGCCGCAGGTGGGCTCTGGGAGCCGTTAGTGTCAGTGGGTGCCTGAGGATCCCGGGTGTGGATCGGGCAGCCCATGCCAGAGAGGGCACTGAGGGGGTGAGAGTGCGAGAGGGCCTTCCCCAGTTAGTTAGGTTAGGGTGGGGAGCAGGTGAGCTCGGTAGGCAACAACAGTGGTGGAGGTGTGCAGGTGGGCGGACCAGCTGGGAGCGTCACACGACCCAGCCACCGAAATTGTGCGGGGGCACCGAGTGTTGAATCGGGGAGTGAGACCCATATTGATGGTGTGCACCACAGATGGTCAATGGGATTTTGGTTCTTCGAACCACATAGAGTAATGAGGGCCAATGGTTCGGCAGGAGAAAGACCCCGGGTAATGTAAAGTTGTTAAAGTCATTTAGGAAATAGTTAGGATTGATGAACCTGTCGCACCATACGCAGCCACTTACCTGAGGTGATGATGATGACTCCACACCTGTGTTTTCTTTGTTTTGTGTTGCAGGAAATGAGAATTGCTGTTTGGATTTGTGAGACGCATCACGACGTGGATAAGACATTGGGGTGATTCCATCTCTCCCTCCTTAGGAGGGACTGATGATGAATTGGTGATGGCAGATTTTGATGTTGAGTTGGAGATGGCAGATTTTGATGAGAGTTGGAAATGGCAAATTTGATTGGTTAGGAGGGAGAGAAGACGAATTTGGTTTATGGGAGGAACGGGGAAGACAGTAGGGACGTTGGTGATGTGTAAAGTAGATGTTTATGGGTAGTGTTGTGTTTTGTGGATACAGTAAGGGGTAAGGGAGGGGCAATGTAGGTTACCTGGTGGGGGGGGGGGGGCGTACGGTAGGAACGTACCTGTCTCACCTGGTTCCCATGTGCCCCCAGTGTGCATTACCTAGTACTGCGTGCACTTTTGCACCCTTACCACCTTACTCACTTGTCTTCTTTTGTCTCCCACCTCCGAGGATCTGGCTTTGGGGCAGAGAGAGAGGAGAGAGAGAGGTGCTGGCTCCGCAGTTGTGGGCCTGTACTTCCGCTGCTTGCTGCCTGGATCGATACACCATATGGACCGCAATTTTGGTGGCCGCCCACAATGGACCGCAGTTCTTTGGCGGTCAAGCACCACCCGTGGATGGACCTCTGGGTCAACGTGGCACCTATGCCATACAGGTGAACCACTTTTAGTTGGCCCCCCTGACAGCCACAATTTAGAAATGGACGCGGTTGGCGCCTTTCTTTATTTCTAAAGAAGCCAGAAGGCCAAGTGCACTCCATGAAGGCAAGACCAGCGGCAGAACATCGGCCGGCTGCGACACCAGCGGTGACCATGGACACTTAATTGTGCATTGTTATTGAACACTTTATTGGTGCACCGGATGGTGCTGACTGTGCGTATGGGGTGGTGCTTTTGGTGCTTGGACGGGGTGCTCTGCACATTATTAAAGGCCGTAGGGCCACAGGGCACTCGTGGGTTGGTGTATCGATGCTGGCATGCGTGCTCTCCCTATGCATAACATCTGCATGTGTTCCTCAAAGAACAGGTCCTGGATCGTAGTGTAAAAATCAGTCTTGTATAAATGATGCTCCCTACCGGCTGTATGTTTAGTTTGAGGATGCTTTCCGCGATTCGGTTATCCTGTGGGTGTGTTTCTGTTAGGAGAAGGGTGCAACGTCGCAGGGGGACATATTTACTCATTTGTGAACATCTGTAAAACTGTCGCACTCAGGGTTGAGTTAATAGTAGAGGGAACTACATCTGAGTGCCACACTAAAGTAGGTAAAAATTTATCGGGTCGGGACGCCCCGAGGTAGAGAAGGGTGCAATGTTGCGGATATGGGATTTGCATCCATCCATATCCGCTTGTAAATATTCCCCTATTTCCTCAATACTTCCCAACTATCCCCAATCCCCAATCCCCCATTCCCTAGTCCCATTTTCTGTAAACAACTCTGTAGACCCGACCTCCCCCTATTTCCCCCATTAAATGTCATGCACAGGTTCACCGCATCTCATGTAAGACAACTATAGGACATCTTGCTAGTTATTCTTAGTCTATGTCAGTTAAGGACTCGTTTCCATTAATTCTGACCCTTCGTTGCACCAGAATGTGATTGTATGGCACCGTTAGGAAGTTTAGGACCTCCCAATACCTCCCCGCAGCTCTTCCTCACGGTTCAGCAACAACAACAACAGCAATGGCAGCGGCGTGCACAGGGAGTGCGCGTCCTCACTCCGGCTTGGTTGGTAGGGGGTGTTGGGAGGGCACGAGGCCTTCCCAACGAGCCGCCATCGAACATGTGCTCGACAGGGTTACCAAATAGGGGCTCCCTGTCAGCTCATCAAGGGCGGAGCCCGGTAACCCCCGCACCCAATGGAAGCGGCGGACCGGCCCCAGGGGGGCGGAGCCAACCAGCCGAGGGCGTGTCACTCCCCGCTGAGCATGCGCAGGAAGAGGGAGGCGACGTCAGATGCGCGCTGAGCTTGAAGCAAGAGAGACGTCCCTTCCGAGCGCTGTGACACCTCCCTGCATCTCTTGGACCGTGCTTGATCCTGTCCCCGAGCCAAGGTGCACCTTGTGCTATCAACCTACCTGTCGATTCCTGCCATCAATCCCTGTGTAAGTCTACCTTGTTCCGTTTGTCTGTGGTCTGTCTGGGATAAGATAAGACTGTAATTAAGTGCCCATCTCTTCTGTGTCTTTACCTCACTACCTTGTAATCTACCCCCTTTTCTCCACCACTGTAATTATACCCTCCTCCGGAGGTCTTGAGAACTGTACCCCTTGCGTCATTTCATCTATCCCAGTCATTGTGTCCTTTCCATCATTGATTTAGCATAGCGCGATTTGGTCAACGTCTGGGTGGAATCGGGGTCTAGTCGGGGAATAACTGTTCGGTCGCAGCAATACCACCGCTCGGTAAATAACATCTAAACCGCGTCCGTAACAATATATATATATGTGTGCGTGTGCGTGTGCATGTGTGTGTGTGTGTGTGTGTGCGCGCGCCCCTGCTGGCCCACCTTAGCTGACCGTAGAGGTTGAAGGGCCGAAACGGGATGATGAGGACCTCGACTGAGGACCCGGTCAGTGCGGCACACTTGTGACCTGGTGTGTTTTGAACTTATACATATAAAAATATATAAATATAAATATATATATATATATAAATATATATATATACGTATATATAAAAATATATAAATATATAAAAATATATAAATATATAAGTATGGGGCAATAATTGTGATGGGGTGATTTGTTTGCCATTTGCCAACAAAATGCAATTCAATCCACCCAGTTATTAAAAACCGCTCTGTCGAACCCACAGGGATTCGTAATTATCAACGAGCAAAGCAACATAGCAATGATACTTTGTAAATTACCTGTACTCCTAGGTTGTAGAAGTACTGGACGAGCTTTTTGTCTGTGATAGGGAAGGAGGAAAAAAATGAAGTTGCGAGCATAAATATAATGGGGAATTTAAAACAAAACTCAAATATTTATTTATTATTTGAAAATTATTTGATTTTTTTTATTTGATTTTTTCATCTATTTTTTAATTTATTTGTTCTAGTTTACATTTTATTCTTCCAAATTTTTCTGTACACTTGATGTGCTTTTTTCTTTGGTATAATCATTAATGTAAGAGTACATTGATATATTCGTTGTTCAAGCTTTATGCTATCGCCATGTCATCTTTGATACTGGATGACATCTCAATTTCTGAAACAAAGTTTGATAAACTGCATATTTGCAATAGGCCAATAAGGAGGGTATGCAGGATAGCCTAGAAGTATGCACTCACTTCTGATTGGTTTTCCTGGATTAAAATATCGATCCAGCTATAAACTATCATCCTGGTGTTTCACACTTTGGGTGATTCAACGTGTGTGCCCGTCCCTTGGATGGACGTTGAAATGGGCAGCCACACCCAGCATTAGATGGTCAACGTTAAATATCTCATGGTGTCCTTTGCGAAGAATAGGCAAGCTATCGCCAGCATCCTGAACAAATTGCAAATTCCTTCCATGATTAACTGCTGGGGAGGCAGCCCCAACACTCTGTAAAGAGTATGGGACACCTCATGACCAATAATGAGTCTTCTTAAAACAATAATGAGTCTTCTCAAAAGCACATATTGAATTTTACATTCACCCCAACCTTTGTCTTAAAGAGTTCCAAAGTGTGATAGAACATTTGGGATTACCTTTGTGGATTAATGCACAGCAGCGTCATAGTGTGGTGCAAAGAATACACCTGGATGCCTCAAAATGTGGAAATGTGATTTGTAGCATGACAGACCATTCCTGGTGCAAGTTGTTCAAATATGATGGCAGGGTCAGGCTGTGAAATCAACTTGAGGGTTTCTTCAACCAATAAGAGCAATGAAGGTTCAATAATTTGGGCATTGAATATTTTGGACTCGCAGGCCACATCTATGTTGAGAGGCATTATAAATGTCAAATCTTCTTGTTATATTCTGTTGACAAAACATCACCCACTGATTGAGGTCTAAAATAAAGGACTGAATTAACATGGCGATGCACTTTCTCGCAGCGCTTGCAATGTTAAATAGTAGTTTTGTGAAAACAATCCCACACTTGCATGGTGAGCCCAGAGCCCTGAGCCTGACAAGTGAGATCTTGTGGAATTGCAATGGATCGCCAATGGACCTTATCGATATCAAGACATTACCACAAGGCATTCTGGGTAAAAAAAACTAGGGTACCACTCACCATTTTGATTGAGATTCTGTTTACGTTACAAGCTGATAGAAGGCAGTCTGCCAATGTTTACTCTGAATACCTGCCAAAAATAAACTGCTGCATTCCAAATTGCATTGCAACAACCAAGAATACTCGATCATTGCATTGTATCTGTGACGAACGATCAATAGAGGTGGAGGAAACCCACCACCTCCAATTTATCACAAATTGGTCACAGGTAATGATCCAAGCTGTGAGAATGACATGAGACGACCATACAAGGTATTACGCATTACATCCAGATTTGGCAGCGTTGATTATATACATACCCTGAGGTAGGTCTCCACAATTTGGTTCACTGGAAAACTGAGGAATCACTTCTCCATTCTCATTCTGTGGGCAAATAGGCCCCAAAGGAGAAACTTGAGGAATGGCAGACCCCCAAGAAACACCTTGTGGACTCTGTGGAAGCATCATGGGGACAACACCTAGAGGGAATGGGGTGGGAGGGGGCGGGGGGGCAGAACAAAGGGAATGGGGGACACAAAAAAATCTTAGGATTGTTTTATCGTCATATGATCTTTGTTACCTACAACACCTCAGGAGGATTGGGATTATGTTTTCACCCCTGTCTGTTTGGCTGTTCGTTTGCCTGTCTGTGAACAGGATATGTCAAATTTGTGGATGGACTCAGGTGAAATTTGGTGGACAGGTTGGATGTTTAACACAGAATAAATGATTCAAATTTGGTGAAGATTTGCATCCAGATCCAGATCGGAGAATTTGTTTTTAAAAGTGATTCTTCACCATTGAGGGATAAGGCTAAAACCAATATATAGCACAATACCCCAAAAACGTTGTGGCTGGATTTCGCCAAAACTTGGTGAAAAGGTTGGGTGTGTGACAAAGACGAAACGGTTTGATTTTGGTGAATATTCATATCCGGGAGGGCTTTTCTTTTAAGTGATTCTTCACCATTGAGTGATAGGGACAAAAACGACAAATAACAGGATATTTCAAAAAGTTGTGGACGATTCATGACAAAATTTGGTGGATGAGTTGGGTAAGTGACAAGAACAAGCAGATTAGATTTTAGTTAAGATTCGCATCCAGGTATGACCTATCAGTGGGATATAAAAGGTAAACTGTTCAGCCTGGCAGAGGTATTCTCTCTTCTGAGTGCTGTTCCAGTTAGTTTTGAAATCGAATGACGTGATCGGTGTCAATACGTTTGTTGGCATTGAAGCCTACAGCTTGGTTTGGTGCAGCATCAACACCAATAAAGATGTTTAAATCGTTGTTATTGGCGATTAAACTTTTTATTAATGCCCGAAAAATACCAAACCCTTTCTGCATTTTTATTTTAGCTGAAGCGTTGCTTTCCTGGGAATCATTGTGAAATGACTGTTATACAAACACTGCAGTGTCTTGTAATTATTGATGTGAATGCAAAAACCAAGAACTGCCAGCAGTGATGATAGCCTCATTAAGCAATATGGCTGCCAAACCATGTGACTGATGACATCATAATTTTCAAGAAGTTTTCCTCATGGGTAGTTATTCCAGTCTGTAAAGTTCAAAATCATTCGGTTGAGCAGTTTTGGGGATTTTGAAATGTTTTTTTTTCCCCAATCTATTATAGCTGCCAAACAATGCAACTGATGATGTCTTGGTTTTTCACATTTCCTCCCATTGGTTGTCATCTCCATATGCGGGTTTAAAAAGGTGGAATGGAGCCCGACTAGATCTCAAATTGTGTGTGTGTGGTGTGTGGGTGCGTGTGTGTGTGTGTGTGTGTGTGTGTGTGTGTGTGTGTGTGTGTGTGTGTGTGTGTGTGTGTGTGTGTGATATTTGGGTATCTAATATGTAAAAATAAAAACAAATAAATACTAACCCATTCCCTCCTTTAAGGCTAATGTTATTCCCACCCCCCCCCCCCCCCCCCCACTCCCCCTTTCAAACTCGTGCTTCACCCTATGGCTAATGCTCCTGTGCCCTGGAAGTATGTGTAGGCAATCATATGTTTAAAGTTTTGCATCAATTGCAAATATATTCCGATATTCCTATATTCCTATATTCCAATACATACAGTGCGTATCAAAAAAAAGGTAATCCGAATTCAAGGGGTTAATATGCAAAGGTTATTTATTTTGACAATTTACATGTGCTTTACTAATTAAGAGGAGATCCTCAGCTTTCCATTGATACCTTCCATGCATCATTGCTGTCACACATGACCGAGTACATGTTCATTGAAAATGACGAGTTCAAATCGCATTTTTACAAGTTTGGCTAATCGATGCGAGTCAGAATAATTGGTGCAAAATGAACGTCAGATGTGAACTTTTCTCAGGAATGATTGGCCTTTATGCACCCACACCTTCAACATGTGCACCTCCCCTTTCAACACGAAGCTCACAGCAGCGGAGCATGCCCTGAACTGCTCATCTCACCATAGCCGGGTCATTGCGCAAAGCATCCACTTCATGTCGAATACGGCCCTGCAATTCGTCAAGATCACGGGGAGGAGTTACGAACACCTTGTTCTTTAAATGTCCCCAAAGGAAATAATCACGTAGTGTGAGGTCAGGTGATCTTGGCGGCCATTCCACTGCATGGTTGAGGGCGATGACTCGGTCTCCAAAGAGTTCCCTCAGTCGATCTCGGACAGCAATAAGATGATGTGCTGGGGCGCCGTCTTTGGCCCACCAGAGATATCTGAAGACACCACAAACTTGTCGCTCAAAGTTATCCTCCAGCTGCGGTAAAACCATCATTGATCATCTGCAGATACCTGATACCATTGACATTCCTTTGAAAGAAAAATGGTCCAATCACCTGACCACTTCCACAAAGTCCCAACCAAACAGTCCACTTTTGTCGATTCATGTTGGTGTCAAAATTAAATTCCGGGGGTTGACCTGTCGGTGCATATTCAAGAACACTATGGGTATTGACCTTGCCGTCCATGGCGAAAGCAGCTTGGTCGCCGATAACGAGATAGTGCAGGAAATTGACATCTGCTTCGCAACGTGCTATCAACCATCTGGCAAGCACCAGCCTCCTGGCAAAATCCCCTGGCGTAAGTTGATGCTGGATGTGAATCCGATATGGATGTTGGTGGAGGTCCAGTCTTGTGATTCGGTTGAGTGTTGCCGAAGGCAATCCCGTCCCATTTCGTCTTGCGCTGGTATCCCTAGGATGCTCCAAAACTTGCTGCCTTACTGCTGCAATGTTCATTTCCGATCGCCCAGTGCACCTCCTACCAGAATTCTCCTTGTTGCGGTTGAGGCTAGTGCCATGCTCTTGGTATTTTCTAACATTCGCCCAGACGGGTTTGGCTGCTGGAGGCTCCCGTTTTTTTTGTATACTGAATCGAGGCTCGTGAAAGAGCTGACATTTACTTCACAAACAAAATATATAAAAAGAGGGAGCGGAAGACAAGAGAATGGGAAGCACACAAACACTTGAGAGCACACAACATTTAAGAGCAGGGAGATGTGTGGGAGGGAGAGGGCTTGGGGGGAGGAGGCATGGGAAGGGGGGGGGGGGTGGGAGAAGTATAAAACACAAGGACACCAAGGACTTCCAGGACAGAAGTTGGTATTTCAAAAAGAGTATTTGGGGTGAAATTATCGGGGATAGAAAAGATCAAGGTTTTGGATGGGGGAAGATAAGAGATGGTGGTGAACAGCTATTTTAAAGACCTGGAGGGTGGAGTGGGCTTGAAGAGAGTGAGGGAGTTTGTTCCAGAGGCGGGAGAAAAGAGGAATGAAGGAGTGAAGGTGAGCAGAGAGTCTTGATTTTGGCAGTTTAACCATAAGAGGGTTGCAGGCAGATCTTGTGCGACCTGTAGGAATATTTGCGGGACAGAGCCCAGAGAGAGCTGGGGAGGGGGCAAGGCCAGAGAGGAGTCGGTAGAAGACGGAAAGACCACCAACCTGCCTGCGGTGAGTGAGTGAGGCCCTTGGAGTTAGCTTCATCGTGGGAGATTCCAATGATTCTGAATGCTTTGCTTTCAACAGCGTGAAGACGAGCTAGGTGTGAGGCCTGGTTGAGGGCGGTGATATACATATACACACACACGTGAAAAAGTAAGTACACCCCATGTAAAATTTTGACTTTTCCAACATATTTCAACATACAGCTATTTGATCTTCATTTCAACAATATTGAGAGATAAAGGTGATATAATATAACAAATATCATGAAACATTTACATTTGGTAGTCCATTGTATAATTTAAATAAACATAAATGCAAATTTCGCATGTGGAAAAAGTAAGTACACCCCGATATTTATCACTCCTTCAAATACCTAAAATTAGAATCAGGTGCACCAGATCAGGTGCAAATGATTAGAACATTGTTAGAGAGGATCTTGGAGGAACCTGTCTTATTTAAACCTCAGACATTTAGTTTGGTTTGCTCTTTGTTGTTGAAGTGTGTGGCGTCACCATGCCGAGATCAAAAGAGCTCTCTGAGGCCTTCAGAAAGAAGGTTACAGATGCCCACAAGTCTGGGAAGGGATTTAAAAAGATCTCCAAATAATTTGAAATCAATAATTCGACTGTCTGGAAGATCATCTACAAGTGGAGAAGATTCCAAACAACTGCCAACTTGTTCAGGCCAGGCCGCCCCAGCAAGTTCAGCCCGAGAGCAGACCGCAAGATGCTGAAATAAGTCTCGAAGAACCCCAGAATATCATCACGGGACCGACAGGTAGCTCTTGCCACTGTTGATGTCAAAGTGCACGAGTCTACCAATAGAAAGAGGCTGCACAAATTTGATCTACATGGGAGGTGTGCCAGGAGGAAACAGTTGCTGTCCACAAAGAACATCAGGGCAAGACTAAAGTTTGCCAATGAACACCTCGGCAAAGACCAGCACTTCTGGAACAATGTGCTGTGGACAGATGAATCAAAGGTAGAGCTATTTGGTCACAGTACCAGAAGACATGTTTGGCAAAAACCAAAAGACAGCATTTGACCACAAGAACCTGATACCAACTGTAAAGCATGGTGGTGGAAATATTATGGTTTGGGGCAGCTTTGCTGCATCAGGGCCTGGGCAGCTCACCATCATCGAATCCACTATGAAATCTTCATTGTACCAGAGGGTGCTTGAGGATAATGTGAGGCCATCTGTCGGAAGTTTCAGCTCAACCAAAGGTGGACCTTGCAACATGACAATGACCCTGAACATACCAGTAAATCCACCAAGGAATGGCTGAAAAGAAAGAAATGGAGGGTTCTGGAATGGCCAAGTCAAAGCCCGGATCTAAATCCCAACGAGATGTTGTGGGGGGATTTGAAACGAGCTGTGCATGCAAGAACGCCTCAAACATCGCATAGATGAAAGAATTCTGCATGGAGGAGTGGGCAAAAATTTCTCCCAGTCGATGTCAGAGACTGGTAGACAGTTATAAGAAACGCCTACTTGAGGTTGTTTCTGCCAAAGGGGGCAATACCACCGATTAGAGGCCAAGGGTGTACTTACTTTTTCCACATGCAAAATTTGCATTTATGTTTCTTTAAATTACACAATGGACTACAAAATGTAAATGTTTCATGATATTTGTTACATTATATCACCTTTATCTATCAATATTGTTGAAATGAAGATCAAATAGCTGCATGTTGAAATATGTTGAAAAATTCAATACTTTACATGGGGTGTACTTACTTTCTCACGTGACTGTGTATGTATGTGCGTACACACACACACACACACACACACACACACACACACACACACACACACACACACACACACACACACACACACACACACACACACACACACACACACACACACACACACACACACACACACACACACACACACACACACACACACACACACACGTTAGTGCAAGCGTCAAGACTAAAGAGCTGGATAACATAGCATGCAGGGTCAAAAACCACAAGGTGTAGGGGAACTGCTGAACATAGCAATATTGAAAACATCAATCAGTTGAAAAAGCTATAGGGAGACAAGGGCATCAAAGAGAAAGATGTAAAGATTAAACAACCCGTGTGAGTGCAAAGTCAATACAAAGGGGCCATGCAATGCCAATATTGAAGTGCTGGACACGCGACATGATGAAGTACCAAGTTTTTGTGACAGTCTTTCCTGACACTCAATAGATTCACAACTTTAAAGTGAGAACTGTGGCATGGATTACGTCAATCGACCAATACCTTCAAGGTATGATTAGTCTCATCTGCAGAACGCATTTCGAAACATGCTGGAATGTCTAAGAGTATGGCATATTTAGAAAGTCGACGAATAAGTTGTCTTCTTGCGCATATCTTTAACTGGCATGTGCTTAAGATTGTAAATTCCAGGTCTGCTTTTGCCCATTTTGTAATGGTGTATGCATTATATCCACTTGCAGGATGGCAAAAGCGGTGATGTTGGCTGATTTCCAAGCTGATGGCAGATGACCTTGAGCAAAGGAGAGGGTGAAGAGAACAGAGAGAGGGAGTGAAAGAGCGGAAGAGCAGGATTTTAGGACCCGTGGGCTGATGCCGTCATGTCCAGTTGCAGAATCAGAGTCGAGGGTTGACAAACTTCTCCACCTTGTCAGGAGGAAAGGACACAGAGTCCAGGAGCAGCTGGGTACGACTGGGTATTTTCTTTCCTTTCTTCTTCACCACTCACCCTAACCTTTGTTTTATAAATGTTGACATATCAACCTTCTTCTCTGTTGCACTTTTCCATTTTTGAAAAATCTTTCGTTTCCTTTTCACTTTCAGCATTCAATACGAAGTCACCAGCTTATGATAACTCATGTGGGAAGCACGACCTTTCATTTTCCATCAATTCTTCCATCCCCACGACAAACAGTAGGGGACTTAAACTGATCCCTCATGTAATCTTACCTTGGCTTTAAACATCTCACTGTATCCCAAATTGGTCTTCAGCATTTTTCTTCTAAATACATTCTCAAGACTACTTTCACAATTTATTCTAGCACGAGCTGACTTGAGAACTGCTCATTCAACAACTGCCCTTGGTACTCAATCATATGCTTTCTCTATGTCAGCGAAACCATGATAGTTTCCTTTCTTTTCTTTTTTTTTCCCAAATACTTATCTTGGCATTACCTCAAAATAAAAATTGCTTCTGTTGTTGATCTTCCCGACATAAAACCAAACATTGTTGTTGTTTTTGTTGTTGTACAACACGGGACAGTTTTCTTGAATAAGCCCGTGGCACGGAGACAGCCGAATGATCTACGAGGAGCGACCCAGAGATCCCCCACACCTAGGGTGGTGTACCTCTGCCTTCACGAAGTCGGGACCACGACAGAGTTAGGGAGAGAGGGAGGGAGAGAGAGAGACAAGATGGAAAGGGCTGGTCCATGTGGACCGATTTGGCACTCGGACCATGACCATGCTGCCCTGACAAATCCGGGCATCAGGGAAGAATGGGGAAGATTTGGACCTCAACTTGTGCAGGGGGGTACAACCACGGCAAAGAGGCTTCCCCGATGGTTGTACCAAAACTGGTTGTCTATGCAGTATTCATCACTTTTAGTCTACTCTCAAACAACTTTTCAAAAAATTTCGATGCCTGTTCAAAAAAAAATATCCTTAATCATTTCACCTTTCTAAACTTTCATTCTAAATTTCTGCTCAATGTTACCAATCCAGAGAATATGTTTTATTAATAATCCTTGAGTTTTATCGTAATCAAAACGGTATGCTAAATTAAGGGAGACATTGATCACAACCAAGTTGTCATTCGGGTCCTTTGCTACCACAGCAATAACAATTATCATGCCCTGGCTTTCGCGATTACAATCATTTCTCACAATGCAAAATCAGCACACCAATAGACAGAACCATTATGGTAGACAACAGAAGAACATCGTGTGACACATATCTGACATCGCAAGATATCTGACATCCTTGGGGCGATCATTCGAAAATTAAAGAGAACAAGCATTACGCCGAGGTCCCCCGTCAGTGAAGTGATGCGAGTTGACAAAGTGGAAGACGCAAGGCCGCCATCTTGGATTTTGACGTGGCGACCCAATTTTCAATAGCGTTCTTCCTTATGCGTAGATACACCCACACACCAGATTAGAAGTTAGTAGTTCGTTTATTTTTCAAGATATTTCGCTCACAAGGTTCAGACATATATATATGGTGGCGGCCATCTTGGATTTTGAAGTGGCGACCCAATTTTCAATAGCGTTCTTCCTTATGCCTCGATACACCCACACACCGGATTAGACGTTAGTAGTTCACTTATTTTTCAAGATATTCCACTCACAGGGTTCAGACATTTACTTTTCAAGATATCACGCTCACAAGGTTTAGATATGGTGACAACCATCTTGGATTTTGACGTGGCGACCTAATTTTCAATAGGATTCTTCCATATGCCTAGTTGCACCCACACACCAAATTAGAATTCAGTCCTTCACTTACGCACGCACGGACGGATGCACAGGAAAACCATAGTCCCCCTTTTGCTCCGCGGTGCGACGGGGGCCAATAAAAACATTGGACAAATTATGAAAAAATAATTTGGTCTCCTTTGTTGGTGTCGGTTATGAAAGTTTGTACGACACTATTTTGCTTTGGTCAAATTATAGCTTCAATATTCGTGTGTCCGGTGTTTTCAGGTTACGGCCGTCGCTCAGTTGGTTAAGCTCCAGTTGTAATCTTGTGATTTCCGGCTCAAATTTTGGCATCAAGATAGCACCGAAAGCACACTCATATTTTAGCTGTCTACTCCAGTAAAACGTAAAGAAAATCTGGGCTCGAATCTCGACCTCATTA
>NC_136261.1:100163930-100188930 GCF_964187855.1 Myxine glutinosa
TGTGTCTGTCTGTGTCTGTCTGTGTCTGTGCTCATTGAGGATTGTCATTGAATACCGACCGCTCGCTCGTGAACCATCGTCGTCTCCTGACTTGTCAAATTTATATTGTTATCAAATCAGTGAATGCTGTTTACATGCACACACATTTGATTTGTTTGTTTTTTACTTGCAAAATCAAAGATTTTTCAAGTATATTAGTTGGTCATGTGCATTATTCTATCTGTCTGTTTGTGAAGCCTGTTGATTGAGGTTAAAGGTCAAAGGTCATTTTGAGGTCAAATTTCTAAAATTGTCATTTTTCATTCGATTGACTTGAAAATTGAACAGCATTTGAATATCGAGTCACTGAATTGGGAAAGCAACTATTTTGAGATGAAAAGGTCAAAGGTCAACTCAAGGGCAAACTTCTAAAATCAGTTTTCATCTCAAAAATCATCAATTTTCATCCGATTAACCTGAAAATTAAACAGCAATTTCATTGTACATCACGGAATTGGAAAACCAACTCTTTTTGGTGTCAAAAAGTCAACTCAAGGTCAAACTTCTAAAATCATCAATTTTTGTTTGAAAAAGTGTCCATTTTCATCTGGTTGACTTGGAAGTTGAACAGCATTTGCACATTGAATCACTGCATTGGGAAACCAACTATTTTAAGGTCGAAAGGTTAAAGGTCAACTCAAGGTCAAACTTCTTATATCAATTTTCATCTGAAAAATCATCAATTTTAATCCACAGGAAAGGATGCCTGGGGTGGACAAGATGGGTACAGAATAGAACTGTCAGGAGGGAGAACTGGAAATTTGGGAGGAGGGGGATTGGGATGGACAAAGGAACGAGGGTAGAAAAGATCATTGTTTTCAGTTTAAAATCTTTGTCTGCTCTAATGCTGGATACAAAGTTGAAATTTTTCACTGTATATAAAGTTCAAAATCATATAGACCTCAACGATTGATCTATGCCATTTAGCTGACTTAATTTCATTCAAAGCAGAAAACAGATAAAAACATTTTTTTTAAGTAACAAAAATGAAATCAATAATGAAATCAATGCTTTCAGTCAAGATATGACCTGAAAATAACCAAATGTAATGTAGAGCTAGGTTGTGTCCAATTGTGCCCAATGACGAAGCAATCAAACACTGAAGTAACCAACACACTTCATAACAGACTCATTCAAAGGAAAGTAGACTTGGTGTTTTAAAAACTCAATATGATTAAACATCTGGGACAACCTCTCAAGAGGCAACCCACCTCAACTTGGGGGTTTGGTATTTGAGAAACGACAGGAGCAGACTTGAGAGTGACCCCGATGTCAGACATGCTCTGCTGAAAAATGAAGCAAAAACAATGGGGTAGAAAATGCAAGGTGGATGCATGGAAAAATGGAAACAAACATTATTGGTAATAGAACCCGACATTTCCACTGAGCCAAGCTCAGCCGCGAGATTTTGAACGGTCACTCAAACTATCCTTTTGAGGATTAGCTTAACTGCTGACAGTTACCATCTTGATGGCCGGCTGAGAATAGAAGCATTCGCTACTTAGTCAGGTTCACTATGTAATTTCGTTGGAATTTTTGGGGGATTTGGAAAACGATATATTTTTGGAAACTATATTGTATAGTCAGTCAGAAAACCAATGTTGCTATTTGCACAGACTCCTGTATGGCGGCCATCTTGGATTTTCAAAATTGCCGCCGTAGAACTAATTTTTCTCAATATCTCAGCTTCTAAACAACATAAAGCTTTGATTCTAACGGCTAAACATACATTTTCAAGGGCCCCGAATCCAATGGTAACAAGTTCGATAAGCTAGACGTGACCAGACAGCTCCTATGTGGCGGCCATCTTGGATTTTTCAAACTGGCCGCCGTAAAATTGATGTTTCTCAATATCTCAGCTTCTAAACAACATAAAGCTTTGATTCTAACGGCTAAACATACATTTTCAAGGGCCCCGAATCCAATGGTAACAAGTTCGATAAGCTAGACATGACCATAGAGCTCCTATGTGGCGGCCATCTGGGATTTTTCAAACTGGCCGCCGTAAACTTGATGTTTCTCAATATCTCAGCTTCTAAACAACATAAAGCTTTGATTCTAACGGCTAAACATACATTTTCAAGGGCCCCGAATCCAATGGTAACAAGTTCGATAAGCTAGACATGACCATAGAGCTCCTATGTGGCGGCCATCTTGGATTTTTCAAACTGGCCGCCGTAAAACTGATGTAACTCACCTTCTAAAGAGCACAGAGCTTTTATTAATCATTGAGTAAAGTCATCATCATCCTCATCATCGCTTTCGTTCATCACATCTTGAGAGTCCTCATCATTTTGGCACTGGATATCACACTGACAAAGGTCTGTACAAGCCAAGTTGTTTGTTCTGCAGGAACATCTAGATGAAGAACAGTCTGTTTTGCACTGACATCTAACCATTTGAATGATGGCCTTGGGGGCTGGAGGCTCCTCAGTTATGGTTGGTTTCACTTGTCCATCCGTGTCTTTGTAAAAGCCGTTTTGCAGGGGATTCAGCTGAGGATCCTGTTGAGCAATGCTTGCCTGACCCCACACTCTGGCTTGGATATGGACTCTAAGGATGTGCTGCTTGAGAGCTCCAAGAGTAGGAGGAAGCCTGTCACTTTCTGCCATGTGTTTGCAAAAGAGATACCATCGTAGTTCGGGGATGCTGTCGATGTGGATGCCATTTGGAGAGTAAGCAGCACATACAAAGTTACCTAGTGTGGACAACATGTCCTCAGTCACTTCAATTGCATCTGAAAGCATTCGCATGGTGTCTGACATCTTCACTTGCTTTGAGGTAGACATGCAGCCAGGTTGCTTTGCCTATTCGAGAGAACCTCCCAGTGTTGTCTGCCCCTGTGAAAGCATGAAAGGCTGGCAACGCCTTTGCTCTTTCGACCCCTAGAGCTGTCCACAGTGGCTCTATTTGAAGTATTCCAGAGGCCATGGAAATGGATGTATTCCTCAGCAGTAGGTCATAGTTTGCTATGACTAGTACCAGGACATCTGTGTCGAGAGAGAAGAACACCAACTGCGCATCATGTGGGTTTCGCTGGGATGCCAGCACGGCCTGGTGGATCAACAGGGTGTCAGCTTCTTCATGATTGTTGTCCTCGAAGAGCAGGTCACTGTTGCTCCTAGTTCGCCCTGAAGCAGACGTGATGATCAACTTGGATGAGTGACTGTTGTATTCTAGAGTTTTCGCTGCCAGATCAGCCTTTGTTTTGTCATGAGAAAGGAATCTGCTCATTGGGATGTGTTTGATGTTGGTGTCATCTCTGACTTGATACTGTACTGCATCCTTTCCTTGCCTTCTTTTAGCCCTGGTAGCACTCTTCAGAGAATCGTTTTTGTACGTGTCAAAGACCAGTATGATCTCATCACAATCTTTTGTTAGAGACATGAGTCTGTCATTGAAGCATTCACCCAGATCGTTGACTTTCACTACAGTGGCTGGTTTCTTTGTCAGCTTATGCACAAGTACCATCCCATCCACAAGTGTGAAATCTTCCGACTTGTAGGTTTACTAGATGTGGATGCCATAGTTCTTGTGTCCATTGGATCTTCTTGTAGAACACTTGCAGCTGGTGTCTGCTGCTGATCTTCGGGGTGAATTTCTGCTCTTGCTAACTTGTCGAAGAAATGAATTAACTTCGACTTGTCAGTGCATGGAAGAATTGTCCCATCTGGAGCGAACAGTGCTCTTGGTGTCACAGTGAACTCGTAATTTCCGATGGCATATTTCTGGTTGACGTCTGTTTGACTTGGCAAGGACCATGAGCCTTCCGTACAGTTCCTTAGTCTCCTTCAGATCCACAGTCCTGTCTCTGAGTTTCACTGTGGTTCTCTTGTTCCCAGACGTGAACATCTTGTTGTTCTCCTTCTTGACTGGTGCCCAGAGGCTAACATCTCCATTGATACGCTCCGACACGTAGTCTTCATACAACTTCTGACCAGTGACACAGTCAGCTTCAGCATGTCCAGATTTTAGATTTCGTTGGATTGTTTTTGGGATTTAGAAAAATCAAAGCTCCGTCTTATTTAGAAGATAAGATCCTGAGAAACATCAATTTTACGGCGGCCAGTTTGAAAAATCCAAGATGGCCGCCACATAGGAGCTCTATGGTCATGTCTAGCTTATCGAACTTGTTACCATTGGATTCGGGGCCCTTGAAAATGTATGTTTAGCCGTTAGAATCAAAGCTCTATGTTATTTAGAAGCTGAGATATTGAGAAAAATGAGTTCTACGGCGGCAATTTTGAAAATCCAAGATGGCCGCCATACAGGAGTCTGTGCAAATAGCAACATTGGTTTTCTGACTGACTATACAATATAGTTTCCAAAAAAATATAGTTTTCCAAATCCCCCAAAAAAATCCAACGAAACTTTAAATCTGGACATACTGAA
Organism: Myxine glutinosa; assembly: GCF_964187855.1. Lineage (NCBI taxonomy): Eukaryota > Metazoa > Chordata > Myxini > Myxiniformes > Myxinidae > Myxine > Myxine glutinosa. The sequence continues at coordinate 100,168,362 of NC_136261.1, forward strand.
CCTGACTAACTGTGCAGCCACCAAAATAAGCTTAACATTTAAGATCGATGGGTCAAAACCTCAATTTTGATGCTCAGCTTAAAACACAGCGATTAAAAATATTATATTTTATGAGCAAATTGGAAGACTTAAAATATTTTTTATTAAAAGGCAACATATTTTAAATGCAGCGAATGAACTAGTGCATACATGTCTTACTGTTTTTGCAATAGTGAAAACAAACAAACAGCTCTGCAGTAAACAAATGGCTAAAGAAACTAGTGCGAGACGACGATAACACTTGTTCCTTCACAATTGATAGTACTTACATTGTTAACAACCATTGAATCAGCACTAGGTAATGCAGGAATGAACTGGTAACAGGGAGCTGAAAGTAAACAAAAAGATGAGAAAAAGACAAAAATAAATAAATAAATAAAGATACGGTACCACTTTTTATTTTTCAAAAAGAAAAAAACGCTCCAACCCAACACAGATTTGGCCAAATCTCTAGGAACGAACAACTAACCCCAAATAATAATTATTTTAAAATACAGTGCATTCAGAAAGTATTCAGACCCCTTCACTTTTTTCACATTTCGTTATGTTGCAGCCTTATGCTGAAATCGTTTAAAGTCATTTTTTCCCTCATCAATCTACACACAATACCCCCATAATGACAAAGAGAAAACAGGATTTTAGAAAGTTTTGCAAATTTATTAAAAAGAAAAAACTGAAATATCACATCGACATAAGTATTCAGACCCTTTGCTATGACACTTTAAATTTAGCTCAGGTGCATCCCATTTCTCTTGATCTTTGAGATGTTTCGACACCTTGATTGGAGTCCACCTGTGGGAAATTCGATTGATTGGACATGATTTGGAAAGGCACACACCTGTCTATATAAGGTCTCACAGCTGACAATGCATATCAGGGCAAAAACCAAGCCATGAGGTCGAAGGAATTGCCTGCAGAGCTTTTTCATGTGTCTTTCACTCAGGAGACGCTTCCGTCTGGCCACTTTGCCATAAAGCCCAGATCGGTGGAGTGTTGCAGTGATGGTTGTCCTTCTGGAAATTTCTCCCATCTTCACACAGGATCTCTGGAGCTCAGCCAGAGTGACCACCGGGTTCTTGGTCACCTCTATTACCAAGACCCTTCTCCCACGATTGCTCAGTTTGGCTGGGCGGCCAGCTCCAGGAAGAGTCCTGGTTGTTCCAAACTTCTTCCATTTAAGAATTTTGGAGGCCACTGTGCTCTTGGGAACCTTCAATGCAGCAGAATTTTTTTTGACGGCTTCCCCAGATCTGTGCTTCGACACAATCCTGTCTCTGAGCTCTGCAGGCAATTCCCTCGACCTCATGGTTTGGTTTTTGCTCTGATATGCATTGTCAGCTGTGAGACCTTATATAGACAGGTGTGCCTTTCCAAATCATGTCCAATCTATTGAATTTACCACAGGTGGACCCCAATCAAGGTGTAGAAACATCTCAAAGATGATTAAGACAAATGGGAGGCACCTGAGCTAAATTTCAAGTGTCATAAGTCTACACATCGGATTTTTATGTGAAAAAATAAAAAATATTTTTTCACATAAAACGGCTTTTGTGTGCGCAAAAAAATTATTTTGCTATTTTCGGAGAAAAAAAATATTTCGCCCTTTTTCGGGAAAAATAAAATAAAATGCCCTTTTTGGTCGAAAATGTCTGGCAATGCTAAAATAAATTGGGGAATTTTTCGAAATTTTTAACTGCGATCGAAATTTTTAACTGCGATCGATCTCAAAAACAAAACGTTGCGTCCACTTGCGTGCGTTGCGTCCCCAGCGTGTACAGCAGTGAGGCGGTGTACTACAGTGAGAGAGTGTACACAAAGTGTGAACAAGTCTATCAAGATGAGTGCTGCTCTTCGTGACAAGTGGCTGAAGGAATTCAACGCTGGCGGCGATGGGGCCACCTTCAAGTACGTGTCGAGTGACACGGCTTTCTGTCGAGCTTGTGAAAAGACTTTCCGGGCGAAGCAGAAGTCTGAGCTGGCCCAGCATGTCCGAGGAGACCGCCACAAGAGCAACTTGGCCTTGAAGAAGAAGAGGACGGTCATGCAAGCCACCATCGAGGACTTTGGTGGCGGAAAGAGGCACAAGTGCGACGCCATGGCTCAGGAGCTGTGCCAGGCCATGCTGGCTGCTGGCATCCCATGGTCGAAATTGGAAAACCCTGCCCTCCGGTCGTTCCTGGAGAAGCACATCACTCTCCAGATCCCCGATGAAATCTGGATTCGAAAGCACTACCTCGACAAGTGCTACGACGAGGCCTTGCCGGGGATCCGTGCCGACCTCGGACAGCAGCCCATCTGGCTGTCCGTCGACGAGACGACCGATTCAGCAGGTCGATATGTGGCCAACATCATCGCGGGACGCTTGTCCAAGGAGGGGTATTTTCGTCCCCACCTCGTCCAGTGCATGTTTCTGGAGGAGACCAACTCCGGGGAGATCGTGCGTGCAGTCAATGACACGCTGCGCTATCTTTGGCCTGATTTCAAGCCGGAGTGCCTCAAGGTCCTCGTCAGCGACGCCGCGGCCTATATGATTAAGGCCGGCCATGCCCTGAAGGAACTCTTCCCGGACTTGCTGCATGTGACTTGCGTTGCCCACGCGCTCCACCGTGTCTGCGAGACAGTCCGAGAAATGTTCAAGGACGTCAACGACCTGATTGCCACGACGAAGAAGGTGTTCGTCAAAGCCCCGTCGCGTGTTGTCCTTTGGAAGGAGCAGCAGCCCAATCTTTCTCTCCCCCCGGAGCCCATTCTGACTCGGTGGAGGACGTGGATCGACGCCGCGGTGTTTTACGCCGAGCACTTCGAGGCCGTCAAGGACATTGTGGACCAGCTGAACGATGACGACGCGATGGCAATCCGGAGTGCCAAGGACCTGTTCGGAAAGGCGGACATCAAGCTCAGTTTGGTCTTCTTAAATGCCCACGTATCGTTCATCCCGAAGATCCTTAAGCAGCTGGAGGAGGCCGGCATGGAGCTGGTCAAGGCCTTCCAGCTCCTTGATCAGGCCAAGGAAGAGCTCGAAAAGATCCGAGGCTGCCGTAAGGAGATCCTGCTCACCAAGTTCAAGGCGGTGCTGCAGCGCAATCCCGACATTGGTGTGCTGAGGACAGTGGCTTTGATCCTGGATGGAGATCAGCACGGATCTGAGGTTGGTGTACCGGCTGGAGTCAAGCTTGCCGACATCCCCCTCTTGAGGTACTGCCTCATCGTCAGCGTCGACGTGGAAAGGTCCTTCTCCGTCTACAGAAACGTCCTCACCGACCACCGACACCGCCTCACCAAGGAGAACATTACCAAGATAATGATTTCAAACACCTACTTTAACCGTTCCTAAAAGGGTTCCTAAAAGGCAATCTTGTCAATTTCTTCTAGTCCTCTACTTATCAAACAATGCGGTTGCAATAAAGGTACCTGAGCATCATTTTTTACCTGTTTACTAGCCCAGAGTGCTTAATGTTGTGCAGGAAAAAGCTTACCATTTTTTGTTCTTTTTTTTGACTGATTTCTGAAAAACTTGGTAATAATAAAAAATGAATAAAACGGGGGGAAAAAATATTTCGGGATTTTTTCACATAAAAAAAATATATTTCCGCTTTTCAAAACATAAAAGGCCTATTTTCTTAACATAAAAATCCGTAGTCTAGTCATAACAAAGGGTCTGAATACTTATGTCAATGTGATATTTTAGTTTTTTATTTTAAAAAAATTTGCAAAACTTTCTAAAACCTGTTTTGTCTTTGTCATTATGGGGTATTGAGTGTAGATTGATGAGGGAAAAAATGAATTTAAACGATTTCAGCAAAAGGCTGCAACATAACAAAATGTGAAAAAAGTGAAGGGGTCTGAATACTTTCTGAATGTACTGTATATACAGACTTGGCATTTCATATGGAATTTTTTTTTTTTCTTGACTTGGGTTTACTTTCTGAACTCGGTATATCAATCTGGTGAGTTTCTTTTACGCTTCGGTGATTTCTTTGTTTAAAGAACCATGTCACTGATTGTCTGTCACAGCAAGAAGTCAATAACAGGATTATATCGCAGGTGGAGTGACAAAATGTACGGACAGGTACATTTGACGATTGGCTTCACAATCAGGTATATAAGGATTGCTGCGTTCTGTATTAGTGGACAACAACTGCTGCACGTCTACAAAAGTTATTGCCGCTTCCTCTGGAGATGGTCCGTCAACTCGACAATGCTGTTTGTCATGGAGTGGTGGCTTTACGAAATTCCGGCATGAAACAGCGTGCTATTGTTCGGCAGTATGGCATCACTCAAGGTCAGGTGTCAAAGATCCTGAAACAAAATGCTCAGAAGGGTGTCCCTTCTCCAATACCGAGGCCAGGACGTCCCTGCAGAACCACAAGGAGATATGATCGCCAGCTGCACCGGTTAGTCTGCAATGGCCGTACCAAGTCTGCTAATAGGCTTCGGGCTGAGTGGCAGCAACTGACAAATGTGCCTGCATCCAGAAGGCTAGTCAACCAACGACTGGTTCAAGCAGGCTATCGTGCCAGGCTTCCCCTGAGAAAGCCACACCTGACCAGACAACACTGCCAGCGCCGATTGCAGTGGGCCAGAGAGCACCGTCAATGGCAGCCAGGACACTAGAATCACATGATCTTCAGTGACGAGCCTAGATTTCTGGTCTATCGTCAAGATGGCCACGTCCGAGTGCGCAGACAAGTGCATGAAGCCGACAACGAAGATTGTATAGTGCCAAGAGTCCAAGCTGGAGGTGGTGGGGTGACTGTTTGGGCTGCTTTTCATGCAGGGGGCAAAACTGACCTGGTTGTTCTGAACCTGAACCTGAACCAGTTCAAGTACAGGGCCATTCTGGAAGAAACATTGCTTCCATCTGCTCATGCAGCCTTTCGAGGAAACTTTGTCTTCCAAGATGACAATGCACGGCCTCATCATGCTCGCATGATCCAACACTTTCTTGCGGACCGTGGTGTAGAGCATATGGAGTGGCCTGCCATGTCCCCGGATATGAATCCGATAGAGAACTTGTGGGCAGAATTAATGTGTCAAATCGACAACTTGGACCAGCAGCCTGCCTCTGTGCGTGAATTGCAGCAGGCTATTGTCACTGCATGGCAAGCGATTCCTGTCCAAACCTTTGCAAATCTCGTGAACAGCATGCCTCAAAGTGTACGCGCTCTCCTGAATGCTCATGGGGGGTACATGAAGTACTGAACTGTAATTTTACTGTCCATAATCCCAGTCGTAATTTTAACTTTTGTTTTTGTTTTAAAAATTTTTGGCTAATGTGCAAAATAAAGAGATACTTCTGGAAAACGTACAGAAGTTTAACACAGTACTGTCCATGAATTGAGTTCGATATCAGTTTACATCACTTTCAAGGATCAATTTATTTGCTTCGAAATGTCAAATGTGTTTTTTGTTTCTTTTAAAGGTCACGTTAACAAAATCTAGAATAATTTCAACATAATTCCAATGAACTTTTGGTTCTAAGTCATCTTAAAAGTAAGTTCACCCCCACAAAAAAAATAATTCCATATTAAATGCCAAGTCTGTATATATTGTTGCGGATATGGGATTTGCATCCATCCATATCCGCTTGTAAATATTCCCCTATTTCCTCAATACTTCCCAACTATCCCCAATCCCCCATTCCCTAGTCCCTAGTCCCATTTTCTGTAAACAACACTCTGTAGACCCGACCTCCCCCTATTTCCCCCCATTAAATGTCGCATCCAGGTCCACCGCATCTCACGTAGACAACTATAGGACATCTTGCTAGTTATTCTTAGTCTATGTCAGTTAAGGATTCGTTTCCATTAATTCTGACCCTTCGTTGCACCAGAATGTGATTGTATGGCACCGTTAGGAAGTTTAGGACCTCCCACTACCTCCCCGCAGCTCTTCCTCACGGTTCAGAAACAACAACAACAACAACAACAGCAATGGGGGCGGCGTGCACAGGGAGTGCGCGTCCTCACTCCGGCTTGGTTGGTAGGGGGTGTTGGGAGGGCACGAGGCCTTCCCCACGAGCCGCCATCAAACATGTGCTCGACGGGGTTACCAAATAGGGGCTCCCTGTCAGCTCCTCGTCAAGGGCGGAGCCCGGTAACCCCCGCACCCAATGGAAGCGGCGGACCGGTTCCATCTGGGGCGGAGCCAACCAGCCGAGGGCGTGTCACTCCCCGCTGAGCATGCGCAGGAAGAGGGAGGTGACGTCAGATGCGCGCTGAGCTTGGAGAAAGAAAGACGCCACCTCCGAGCGCTGTGAGGCCTCCCTGCATCTCTTGGACCGTGCTTGATCCTGTCCCCGAGCCAAGGTGCACCTTGTGCTATCAACCTACCTGTCCTTCCCTGCCATCAATCCCTGTGTAAGTCAGCCTTGTTCTGTTTGTCTGTGGTCTGTCTGGGATAGATAAGATTGTATCTAAGTGCCTATCTCTTCTGTGTCTTTTACCTCACTCTACCTTGTAATCTACCCCTTTTCTCCCCCACTGTAATTATATCCTCCTCCGGAGGTCTTGAGAACTGTACCCCTTGCATCGTTTCATCTATCCCAGTCGTTGTGTCCTTTCCATCATTGATTTAGCGTAGCGCGATTTGGCCAACGTTCGGGTGGAATCGGGTGAGTTGGGGAAGAATCGGGGGAACTGTTAGGTCGCGGCAATACCACCGCTCGGTAAATAACATCTAACCGCGATCCGTAACAATATATACAAAAACGTGCAACAAGCAGACGGTACCCCAGAACTTTTTTCACTATCATGCCCATCCTCCTGCCCATGGTATACTGAATCCTGTGGTGAGGCAGTTGCCTTGAAGTAAATTGCATTCTACTCCTGGAAGACAAATCTGACTATCGGCAACCTCAGTTCATACCACAAAGCCTGCAACAAGTGTTTGTTCACTCTCAGGAGAGCCAGAAATCATCTGGGCCAACCTCAATATTCAACTTTAAATCTCGTCTCACTCAACAAATTGGTGGCACCTTGTTAAGCATGTGTCTCTTGCATATACTACTCCCCTTCCACCCATGCACTCTCTTCAAATGTTACCACAGCTGACTGCTTGTGAAAAGGCCGAATGCCTCAGTTCTGTGTTTGCGTCCAAATATTGTATCCCCAAACCCACTGTCACACACACACAGTCACAGTCTCACACACACACAGTCACAGTCTCACACACACACAGTCACAGTCTCACACACACACAGTCACAGTCTCACACACACACAGTCACAGTCTCACACACACACAGTCACAGTCTCACACACACACAGTCACAGTCTCACACACACACAGTCACAGTCTCACACACACACAGTCACAGTCTCACACACACACAGTCACAGTCTCACACACACACAGTCACAGTCTCACACACACACAGTCACAGTCTCACACACACACAGTCACAGTCTCACACACACACAGTCACAGTCTCACACACACAGTCACAGTCTCACACACACAGTCACAGTCTCACACACACAGTCACAGTCTCACACACACAGTCACAGTCTCACACACACAGTCACAGTCTCACACACACAGTCACAGTCTCACACACACAGTCACAGTCTCACACACACAGTCACAGTCTCACACACACAGTCACAGTCTCACACACACAGTCACAGTCTCACACACAGTCACAGTCTCACACACACAGTCACAGTCTCACACACACAGTCACAGTCTCACACACACAGTCACAGTCTCACACACACAGTCACAGTCTCACACACACAGTCACAGTCTCACACACACAGTCACAGTCTCACACACACAGTCACAGTCTCACACACACAGTCACAGTCTCACACACACAGTCACAGTCTCACACACACAGTCACAGTCTCACACACACAGTCACAGTCTCACACACACAGTCACAGTCTCACACACACAGTCACAGTCACACACACACAGTCACAGTCACACACAGTCAGTCACACACACAGTCACAGTCACACACACAGTCACAGTCACACACACAGTCACACACACACACAGTCACAGTCTCACACACAGTCAGTCACAGTCACACACACAGTCAGTCAGTCAGTCACACACAGTCACAGTCACACACACAGTCAGTCACAGTCACACACACAGTCAGTCACAGTTACACAGTCACAGACAGTCACAGTCAGTTACACACAGTCACAGTCACAGTCACAGAGTCACAGTCACACAAACTAAGTCACACAGTCAGAGACAGTCACAGACACAGTCACAGTCACCCACACAGTCACAGTCACAGTCACCTTCTCATGGACTATCGTTTCTTTTTTTTGCACCAGAGAAGGTGGAGAGGTTTCTGGCAACCCTCGCCTCTGATTCAACAACTGGACTGGACAGCGTCAGCTCACGTGTCATACAAACTGGCTCTGCTTCTCTTGCACTTCCTCTCTCTGCTCCTTTCACCCTGTCTGTTGTACTTGGTCATATTCCACCTGCTTGGAAATCCACAATCACCGCATTACATAAGGTGAAAAAACTGACCCTGTAAATACAGACCTATTAGCTTACTTCCAATCATTAGGTCATGGAATCAAGGTCATGGAATCAAACCGCAGTTGACATGAAATAATTCATTTTCTCCAATGACCTCAACTCAGATAATCAATTCAGATTCAGAACAGGTCACGACCTTGGACATACTGCTTCTGCTCACTCAACAATGGATGGAGGCCCTCAATATCAGACATGAGATCAGGGCCATCCGTGGACATATCTCGTGCTTTTGATATTGTTACTGATCTCAGAGACGGCACTCCACTTAGCAAGGGGGGGGGGGGGGTTAATCCCCTTGGCCTGTTAAGCTGGCCGTCTCTAGTCCTGGTACTTGTAACGCTCTTTTGCGGGGTGAAATTGGTCAGGGTTATTGGTCAAGGTGTTCTCCCAAATACCTTAACCAATCCCTCCGCAAAACAGTGAGACAAGTACCGCTCGAACCACGGACAAGATGGTATTTGCCGAGCGGTTTAGCAATCCGCTGCTCGAGCCATTAACAAAGGACTAACCCGATTCTGAGCGTTGGCCAAATCGTGCCACAGGTACTCAATTGGAGACAGGACGAAAGCGATCGGGGGAAAAGAAACCAAAGTAAGGAATACCAGACATTTATTAATTATTTACAGAACCAAAGAAGAGGAGGAAACGCAAGTAATATACAGAAGAAGAAGAAGAAGAAGAAGAAGAAGCGGAAGAAGAAGATACACAGGGCAGCCTTAAATTACCCAAGGACAAACAAACAGGACAGACAAACAGACTTACACGAAAGGGGAATAGCAGGCAGGAATGACTGGATGAAGGAGAAGGGTCCAAGTGGGACAGCAGAGCTGGAAAGTTTGGCAGAGGCACAGCAAGGAGGTCCGCTCCAGGTCCACGCTCCGGGCTGGAAGCGAACAGCCAGCGGCAGCTTCACGTATTCGGTTTCACACACGGTCGGACAATGTAAATTGACTACTGTATTGTTGTCGCCGCCAAGGACCCACTCTTCTGCCTCACGATCCAGCAGTACGCTCGCCTGGTACCTCCCTCATCTGCCGGATCACGTCTCTCCCTGCCTTCACTCCTCTGGTACCTTCTCACCCGACCCCCGAAGCAGTCCCTTGCAGCCGCTTTTATTGCTCGTCTTGGAATCAAGCCGCCGGCTCTGATGACACGCCTACCGGTTGGCTCACCGCGGCGCTGGTTGGTCGGTAAGGGCTTGCTGACTCCACCTCCGATGATGAGTCGACGTGCCACACCTTGTTCTGGCGGCTCCGCCCCCATCCTCGGCTTGACCGCATGGCTAATGGCGGCGTGGTGCCAGTAAACAGCCCAGTGCAACAGCGGCGAACGCTGTTGGCAAGCGAGGTACCACAATTTGAAGAGGGAGAGCAAAATGGACGGAATGGGGCCTATCTTATTTGATTAATGCAACGCAGATTCAACTACTGGGAACAGATCCTTAACTGAAACACATAATAATGAAATAACTACGGAGAGGTCCTATGGTTCGCTACGTGTTGTACATGGACGAACTAGGGTGCGATCTTTAACAAACCAATTGATGGGGATATTTACAGGGGAACATTTATAAGGGATGCATTTACTAAAATTTACTAGTGAAGGTTCTAAAAACCGTAGCAATATGGTCTGACATCCCACCATACTCTCCAAATTCTGTACCTATGGCATCCAAGACCAACTCCACAAATGACTTTCTGACTTCCTCTACTGTCGTAGCCAACCTGTGGCCCTCAACGCAATTCTTTCATCTCCTCTCCCTGCCAAGGATGGAGTGCCCCAAGGTAGTGTTCTGGGACAAGTCCTATTCATGATCTTCATTAATGATCTGACTCTCTGAAAAATCCTCTTGACCTATTTGCCGATGATTCTAACCTGTGCCGTGAGATCCCTCATCCTTCCGACAGAAGCAGCAGCCTCTTCCCTCTCTTCAGACCTTGACAAAATCATGAATTGGTCAAACACTTGGAATACGTATTTTGACCGAGAAAATTCCCAGTCACTCTCTCCAAAAAGACCATACCACAAACCCTCTGATGGACTTTCTCAACAACCCTCTCAAGGAGATTGTCACTCAACCTCATGAGTCTTACTCTCAGTCATGATTTTTCTTGGGAAAACCACATTTTAACGTTGGCTCAAAAAGCCAGCTGATGACTGGGCATCCTCCATCATGCAAAGACCTTCCTTTATATACCCAAACTCCTGTCAACCTACAAGGCCTTCATCCACAGTTTGATGGAACAGTGCTCTCCGCACTCGGCTGACACCCTTGACTCACACCATGCTCAGCATGACACCATGGCAACCACGGCCCTCAAGATGATCATTGGAATCTTCTGCAATGAAGCTGAGTCTATGGGCCGATCACTTTGCCATCACCAACAGGTCATTGTTCTCCGTCTTCTTCCGCTTAGTTTCTGGTTTACACCCTCTGCCCTTTCCATGGTTTGGCTTCCCCACCCCCTCTCTCCCCAGTTATCTACAGGGCACACATGGTCCACCAGCAACCCTGTCCTAGTAAAACTCCCAAAATCCAGAATTACGACGCACGTCAGTAACTTTTTCCCACCTGTGGAACCAACTTCCACATTCTCTTCAACCTCGATCTTCCCTCCAGTTCTTCATGACAGCTGTTCGCTACAATGTCAGATCAACCCCCACCTAAAAACGATCTTATCAGCTTCTGTATCCACCATGTCCATACCTTGCATTCTCACCTACTCATAATTAACCACATCCCCTGTTGTCTCTCTGTCTATTTTCTCCATCAGCCATGTTTCTGGCATTCCCCCTTCTCTTTCTGTTGTTCCTTTTGTTATGTTGCTTCCTGACCCATTCTTTGTTCTGTATCTTCCATGAGGCATGACTATGTATGGATATAAATAAAAAACAAGACCCACCAACATCTCATATGAATGAAGCGAATAACCAATCAGCTCTCACCTCATCAGTTAACCCAGATACAACACAACAAACAACAACATGCATTTTAAGGCCATTGGGGTTAGCCTTGCGGTCCCCATGACAAACTTCTCCATTTTGCCCTATTTTCTGCATCTCCCCTTGTTAACCCCCTTGCCCGCATTTCTTCTTCGACCATCTTTAGCCAAGTCTTTCTCAGTCTTCCCCGTCCTCTACTTCCTTCTACATTCATTTCCATCACTCTTCTCAACCAGTCACTTTCATCCATCCTCAACACATGACCAAACCATCTCAAACTGTTTCTCTTCACAGCATCCATCACTATATTCACAAATCAAACAGATTTGGCTTCTTGCAATTCCAAAATAAAGCACGCGCACACACACACCTATCTGGTTGTGTTCGTGCAGCCGGCTACGGAGTTATATTGGTGGAACACGGATTTCAAATAGGATGACGAGAGCTGAGGAGAAGAGGACGCGGACAAGAAGCCGGACGAGCAGGGGAAATTGAGCTCGAGTACTCTCGTGGGCTGGAGCGACTTGCTGAGCGATTTATGACCAAGACGCGTCCCTCAAGGGACTACCAGCAGTTCAAGAGAGACCGAAACCTGCTCCGTAACACTGTCTCCTGTTGGATGCTGGTGCTTGTTGTTGAGTTGGGGCAGGGCGTGAGGGCGGAAAACATGCCATGCGGGGAGATGTCAGAGTGGTATATGGTTGCATAGATTGGTTCGGTTCACGTGGTGTGCATAAGGTGTGAAAGATAATTATGAATGTGACTTTGCGGACAGTCTGATAATGTCTCGACAGGTGTGCCTGCAGGCGGAATTGCGGCAACCTGCGGTTTGATTCTCACGTATTGTGGGGTTCTCATGTATTGTCATGTTGTGAACCACTCCAGAGATGTGGTATATGATGTGTATATGTACATGTATGCGATATGGAGTATGTTTCTATGAAACTGGAAAGGCTTGGGGGAGCTCTTGGAGTGCCAGGATGGGTTGTGGTTGATGTTTGATCAAGCAGTCATACATTGTCATATACTATTGGGTATATGTCGTGGCTTGTTGGTCTTGTGAATATGCTGTCGAGGAAGAGTGACAGATGGTAGAGTGCGGAGTTGTGAGCTGTTGTACAAGAGCGACTTGCTGAGATTCCGGGTATCTTTCCATCCTGTGCAGTGACCCGTGCTATGGGAAGGAAGCGCTCTGAAGAGAAGGAGAAGGAAGGCGATGTGGATTTGGGTTCCTTAGAGGTATTGGAGGAAAATTCTGAAAGAGGTAATAGGAAAGGGAGTGACATCAAGGAACTTAAGGAAAAAGTGGCATCTGGAACAAAAGAGGAAATGGAGTGTCCGTCGGAGACATCTGGGAACGAGGTTGAACAAACGGTGCTGGTCCGAAAGAGACTTGTTGAAGAACACGGAGATTCGGAGTTTGATTGATAAAGCCATTACAGAGGAAGAGGCTATGAAGATACCTGTTGGTTACTTCATGAAAGGGGAAATACTTATGAGAAAATGGAGACCACCGGAGGTGCCAGCAAATGATGAGTGGAAAGTTCATTGCCAAATTGTGGTGCCACCGCCGTACCGGAAGGAGATAGAGTTTGGCGCATGAGACACCTTTGGCCGGGCACCTTGGAGTGAACAAGACCTGTGACAGAATATTGGTACATTTTTTCTGGCCAGGATTGCGACGTGATGTGGCGGAGTTCTGTAAATCTTGCCATTCTTGCCAGCTGATGGGAAAACCGAATCAGAAAGTCCCATCCGCACCTTTAAAACCAATTCCCGCTTTTGAAGAGCCATTCAGCCGTCATTATTGACTGTGTAGGCCCTTTACCTAAAACTAAGGCTGGACATCAGTATTTGCTGACCATCATGTGCGCTTCCACGAGGTTCCCAGAAGCAGTGCCTCTTAGAAAAATTACTGCGGCAGTTATTGCAAAGGCCTTGATTAAATTTTTCACATTGGTTGGCCTACCTCAGGTCATCCAGTCTGATCAGGGTTCCAATTTCATGTCAATGCTTTTTCAGCAAGTGGTACACCTGTTGGGAGTGGATCAAGTAAGATCAAGTACTTACCATCCCGAGAGCCAAGGGGCCTTGGAAAGGTTTCACCAGACATTGAAGAATATGATCAGAACGTATTGTTTTGAATGTGACAAGGATTGGGATGAAGGAATACCCTTATTGTTGTTTGCTACGAGGGAATCCGTTCAGGAGTCATTGGGATTCAGTCCTTTTGAACTTGTGTTTGGACACGCAGTGCGAGGACCATTGAAATTGGTGAAAGAACAGTGGCTACAGGAGGAGTCGCAGTCAACAGTGGTGGAGTATGCGTCAACGGTTAGGCACAGATTGGCAAAGGCTTGTGAAGTTGCGAGAAGAAACTTGTGACAGGATAAAATGAAAGTGAGACATGACAAGAAATCTCAGATAAGAAATTTCAGTCCTGAGGACTGGGTGTTAGTGTTGCTTCCTGTTCCAGGTCAGCCAAGACAGGCTGGGTATTTTGGTCCCTATGCAATCGAAAGGAGGGTTAATGAAACAGATTACGTGGTGACAACTCCCGACCGACCGACAGAAAAAGCAGCAGCTGTGTCATGTCAACCGACTGAAGAAATATTATGAGAGGAAGCCTGTGGAAAAAATGGTTCCTGTCTCACCTGTAGTCGGGGTGCAAGAGAATCCAGAGTTAAAACTCTTCACTGATCGCAACCCCTTAACCTTCATTCAAAAAATGAAAAATAAAAATCAGAGGTTGATGAGATGGAGTTTGGCTTTGCAGAAGTTCAACTTGGAAATTGAGCATGTAAAGGGCAGGGACAATGTCGTTGCTGATGCTTTATCCAGAGTGAAATAACTTTGAAAATTCCTGTAGGTTGTTTGGAAGTTTTGTTGCTTTATTCTGGGGAATATTAATTATTGTGCTCATGTGAATTGATCATTTGGGTGTGAGTTTTACTTTTGTTTGTTAAAAAGGGATTTTGCATGAAAAGAAAATTTTCACTATGTTCAAACTTTCTTTGTTGAGGGGGGGGGGGGGGGAAGTGTTACGGATTCGTCACTTCCGTCGTTGTGGTTTTCATCCACTGTAAGCATTTTTGGTTCCATGTACTATTATTGTTATCGTTTAAGTGAAATGGAGATAACTGTTTTCAAAAGGTAAAAAAATTAGTGTTTTAAAAGAAACCGGAAACCGGCTCGGGAGAAAACCGGACGAAGAGGAAGAGGAAAAAGAGGCGGAGCAAGAGAGGTCGGGAAGAAAAGCCGAGCTGCTTTGAGGTCTCGAGGAGACACTGGCGAATGGGGGTCACGAGCGAACTTTGGGTTTCCCGGGAAAGGGATTCCTGCGACAGTGGTTATTGCTGTGACAGATAAACCTGCGTGTCGGGTTTTGCGGTTGATTCTGAAGAGAATCGCTGGAGTGCAGGTACGCCTCCAGTAAGGGCCCGTCGGCCATTTAGCCTCGCTCCCGCCTTTTCGCATCGCTTCAGCCTTTTCACCTCGCTCCAGCCATTTCACCGCACCCAGCCGTTAGCCTGGTTTGCACGTGTAATGTGGATTTCGATTGGGAATTTGTGGTTCTCCGTTTGGGAGCCGTTGAACGTTCATACCCGAAGGTGTGATTTCACAGTTGCCTTTTGAGGGCACCTTTGTGCCTCGATGGCAGCGTGACTGTCAGCCGAACTGGATTCTGGTCTCGATACGACATCGTTCTTGCGATCACAGGAGCGTGGATCGACTTTGGCTTGGTGCCGGGACAGACGGTGGGAATGTTCTTTTCACTCACTTGGAGCACAGCGAGTTATATTGTAAGAAACTGATGGTACCATTATAGGAATGATATAATATTTGTTGTACAATTGATTCATATTGTTCTTGTACTGTTATTCTTGTGTGACCTTAATACAATACTTGTTTTTTTGGTAACAATTGGAGTGGTTTCACCATTGGTCATTGACACCCAGAAGAACATCTTTCTGCCATGACTCCTTTCGGGGCTGGGAGGTACACCGTGACCGGGGTATGGGGAGGAGCACGTAACAGGGGGCTTTGTCTGGGGGCTGGTGTTGCTGGGCATGTGGGTGCCGTGTGTGTAGTGATGGCGTTTGGGGCTTTGGGGTTTGCCCGTCTGTTACACTGAAACCTCAGAATTTTTTTCGTGAGATTTCAGAATTGGACAGCCCATCTGTTGTGACATGTTTGGGGTCTCTCAAAAATTTTCTGGACAGACCGGGTGCGTCAGACAAGTAGATTTAATTTTCGTGGGAAAGATGATACAAATTGGGATATCTGTTAATTATTAATTTTCAAGTGATCTAAGTAATAATAATAACAATATTAATAATAAAGGAGTCTTATATAGCCCCATCAAGCAGAGTTAACGACCCTCGTGGCGCTTTACATTATCATGCGAACGCGCGCGCGCGCACACACACACACACACACACACACACACACACACACACACACACACACACACACACACACACACACACACACACACACACACACACACACACACACACACACACACACACACACACACACACACACACACACACACACACACCGCATCTAACACCATTGAGAGGGCGCCAAGGGACTTTAAAGGGAGGTGGATGAGTCACCTGTTGTAGTCACATGCTGTGAATTGTTGTGGAACATTTGAAACGTCCTCCTATTAATAATTTGCACAAAAGCAAATGAACATGCAACAATGGGACTAATTGATTTGCAAGTGTTTTTTTAGAGCATTTTATCCACAGGCCCATGGAGGCACCAGCGAAGGAGAGGCCATGAGATCAACCTGGGGAAAAACGAGTCTGAAGGAAGATCTTGTTGTGAGTTAAATGAGTTAAATCCAATAACATTGCAAATGAATGTCAAAAGTTAAGTGCCTAGACTAGAGGGCAAAATGAAGATCGAGATGTACAAGTGGCACCAGCTGTGATGTGGATTTGTGAAGTGGATGTCCACAACCTCCATGCTAAAGCTATTAGTCTGGGTCTACAATGAAGAGAATTGTTGGATAGCGGAATATTAATTGACAGTCGGTTTGAAGTGAAAAACTTTGGGATTTGTGCCAAATTCTACCCAAGGTAGATGCAGGTAGAGAAGAGTAGTCTCCAATGCCTTTCTCCACGGGGCAGTACTGGTTGTCGAGTCCCATGTAATCTTGGTGAACGTATATCTATGGACAATAGCTTTACTTTTTGTAGTGGCCTGAAAAAAGGTTTGTTCTAAAAGTCAAGGTGCCTGCTGGCTAGTTTAGAGTTTCCGAAGGCCACAACTCGGGAAACTATGTTGCTTGTTCTCCCGTACTGGGTCATATGTTATGGCATGTACTGCTGATAAGGCTGAAGCGCGCAGCCTGGTGGACAAAGCTGTGTCGAAGCTAACGGTTTGAGTTCTACTTGTAGAAGAGGAGGGTTGAGCAATGGTACCTTAATTATAATGTACTTGGCCACCAAAATTAATAGCACCGGAGCGGCAGTTTTGATCCGATTGTGTTGTAGACCGTCATCCTGGTGTTTCAGAGGCAAAGCCAAGGCTTAAATCGGTCGTCTCTAGAATGGTTGGCAAGTTGGGTTTTGTTCCATTTGTCGAGCATTAGGTGGTGAAACTTGACCTAATTGGGGAGGACACCTGTCTGGAGCTGGCGGGCCGAGGTGTGTGCCCTGAGGGAATTGTTCTGTGAATGTTTAATTGGTTTTAAACTTCATGTTGGTATATTTTGGGAGAATTGACCTTGTAGCTCGAGGAGATTGTGTCCTAGGGCCAGTTTTTGGAAATATGAATCCAATGTTTATGTATACTGTATCTGTTTGTTTTGACCAAAGAACGGATTTTATTTAAAGGTGGTCAGAGTAAGTTTAAAGATGGTTGGAGTAAGTGCCAAGTTGGGAAGAGAAAGTAATATAAAATGAAGCATTTTGCAGTGGCAAGTGTGTTGGCAAGGCTTTGCTTTTAAGAATGAGGACGAAAGGTCTTGATAGTTTTTTTTGTTTTTTTTTTGTTTGTATACTCGATCGAGGCTCATTTAAGAGCTAGCACATCAAACACAACAAAAAAAAACGGACACGTAAAACATTAAAGGGAGTGGGAGACAATATGGGGAGAGAGGGAAGCACACAAGTACAACATTTGAGAGCAGGGACATCGGAAGATCTGTGGGAGGGAGAGGGTGTGGGAAGGGGGAGGAGGGGAGGAGGCGTAGGAAGGGGGGGGAGGCGGCGTGAGAAGGGAGGGGGGGAGGAGGCGTGGGAAGGGGAGGGAGGAGGCGTGGGAATTCTTGGGAACTGCATTCCTTGCAGCACTCTTTCTATGAAACAGCTGCCTTCCAAAGACAGATGCAACAGAAGATTATTTTGCCATAAATGTGTCCTTATTCATACCTACATATAGCAGCAGACTTTTGGTGTATTGCTGACAATATTTGCTACACTTTGGGGTTTTTATTAGGACTTTGTATTCTGTCAACCTCGATGGCAAAGCTGACACCAGGTACTGCCTCAGCCCCTTCCCTGTTGAATCTTATCCACTAACGGTCCTCGAGGTTGCTGACAGTGTCAACATTTCTGCTTTTGTATTGCATGTAGCAAATGAAGGACCTGGCTGTTCCGATTCAGAATCCGAAGAAAAAGTGACGAGTTCAGGTGTCCGCTCACACCATGGTTTTAGATAACCGACAATGAGGCACTCCTCCATGTCATCGTCATCTGCTTTTGAGTGTTTCTATACACCGTGGTTTTACACAACCGAAAATGCGGCACTCCTCCATGTCATCCTCATCTGCTTTTGAGTCCGTTTCTACACACCGCGGTTTTACATAACCGACAATGTGGCACTCCTCCATGTCATCCTCATCTGCTTTTGAGTCCGTTTTTACTTTACACAATGGAGCACTTTGTTGGTTTTCCAACAAGCTCAATTCAGCTTTGTCCTTTGGCGAAGCAGGGAGACCTGAGCCGGTTGAGCTAATACGTGACGTGGAAAGATCATGAGGACAAGATGGGCTAACATACGATGGACCTGGTGTCACATCATCCCAGCCAGACAGAGGGAGAAAGCTGGTCAGGGAGCAGGTCTCGTCTCAACCATGCCATGGTGCATACCATGACTCCATCAGGTAGTTTATGGTAAAGGAATGGTAACAAGGAAAAGTGGCTATAGACTGTTGTTTTTGAAATGAGTGGTTGATGGCACGTTGCCCCAAAAGGGATTTTGCCGTAACTTGCACGTTCGGTTTATGTGAGGGGGGGGGGGGGGGCATGGTAAAGACAGTTCTTCAGACATGGTATGCACCGGGCAAGAGGAGGAAGAAACAAAAATGAATTTGCCAGTAACGGCACTGGTGGACAAAGCCAAAAATGGACATACACTCAATGGATGGAACAGTGTTGGATTTTGTAAAGTTAACAAAAATTGCACTCGTTTTCCACGTGCAGGTCAAGGAAGCAATGCCCAACCCAGCTACAGAACAATGCCACCCTGACCAACCAGGTGACTGGGTGTTGGTGAAGAATTGGAGGTGGACCACAGCACTGCAGCCCAGGTGAACATGACTCCATCAGGTACTTTTTGTATCGCAACAATGAAGTTATTCCTCATCCTTCGGGGTAGGGGGGGGGGGGAGGTGATAGCGCTGTTCCATCCGAACAAGAAGCAAATAATTATGCTGCCGCAGAGAGATGCTAGATACTGTCGTGAAAATGCACGCAATTATAATGCAAAATAGGCGCCTGGTTGGGAAAGCATCTTCAGAGGTTGGGGAGGGCCAAGATAGTGCACTGGTTAATGGTTGCGGTGGAACTCCTAATCTCTGATCATCATTGTTATTGGATGCTTAAAATGTTTTAATTTGCGTGTGTATCAGCAAGTTTTGCAATGCAGGTACAGGCAAAAAACATATGGTGGTCTGGGAAAAGACATCCCTGTACGAGAAAGTCCTGCACGAGACATCCCTGTTCGAAACATCCCACCACCTCCTTACCTGGCGTCTGACCCCATTACCACTTTGCTAATGAAATCATGCACAGCTGGCCTGATAGAATATCTCTGAAAGCTGACTCATTTAACCATGAACGAGATAGACACTGTCCTGGAGGAAACTGACAATTCCATGACGTGGGAGTCAGAACAGCGCGAGTGGTGAAGATTGGGAAGCATCGTGCAAAACAAAGTTAACTGACTGAGGAACGTCGTGCCGGAAGAGGGTGCCGGAAAAAGTAGATCCGCGCAAATCCTAAAACGGGAATCAGGGGGGAATCGTTTTGTGTCATTAATAAAGGCGATGATCACCACAGCATCTTATTGTATTGGGTTGCCTCCTAAAGCTCAAAGGCATCACTAGCACTTTGTTTTCATTGAATAATAAAGAAAAACACCTGTTACCAATTTGCTATGGGAAATTAAGTTTTAAAGGTCTTGAATGTTGGTGTCTTTGGCTGCTTTCTGCTTCTTATACAATGGAGTTAGTCCACCCTAATGCTTTGGAAATAATTTTGCCTTTGAAATATTTTGCAAAATTATTTTTGAGAAATTGCTGGACAGGCAAAGCATTTGTAAAATCAAAACTTTTACATCACCTCAATATATCTTGTGGAGGCCTGCAAGTGTGTGTAGTGGAACAAAAATTGAACCTTTAATGCTGCTTTGGAACATACCTCCTTTGATTTCCTTCTTTCTTTCACTATTTCCTTTGATTTTTTTCTTTCTTTTCTTTCAATACCATCTGTGACTTTTCTTTCTCTCTGCCGGGGTAAACCTTAAAGTTAATCTTGGGACGGGCCATAGAGTTAGTTGGCTTATTGTCGAGGATCCATCGCCCCAACTCCATAGGGAGGGACTTGGCTCACCCCAAACGTAGCTAGAGTGAATTCCTTGTGGCAGGCAGGGGACTTTGCTCAACCCTATGTAGCTAAAGATGAATCAGAGATAATGGAAAAATACTCTATGAAATCCAGAGTTTTACAAGTTGATAATTAAAAACTCTTGATTTGAGTGTTTCAATTAACACATCGGGAATTGTCGAGGATTTCATGTATTTGGCTCTGTTACTAGGCAAACTGTCTATTGCTAGGCAA